>NC_088410.1:20084010-20214010 GCF_034236695.1 Oncorhynchus nerka | reverse complement strand
CCTCCTCCCTCCCTCTCCCTCCTCAGGTGCAGACTGTGACGTGGACGCTGCGGCCCGATACATTGCCGGAATGTTTGTGTCTCTCAACGCCACGCCCAGCAAACTCATCTACCACCACTTCACCACGGCAACGGACACCTCCAACGTACAGATTGTCTTCCAGGTCGTCATGGACACCATCATCAAAGAGAACCTAGAGGCCGTCTCTCTGCTATGATTGGTTCTAAGAGTTCCTATGAGTTCTAACAGTTCCGATGGTGCTGGTTGGCTTCTGGACTCTGGGGTGAAGTTTCCCTCGGTACAGAGCTAGACTCAGCTTCCCCTCACCAAATCATAACCTTAAAGGGTCAATCAGCAGTTGCTACGTCCATTTTTGGACTTAGCAACTGGCCCATTGATTCTTGAAGAATGGAACTTATAAATGGCTCATGAGCTTAATTCAAAATATAAGCTTGTTTTACTCCGTTTGGTAACAACGTAAATGTGAACAAATAGCCTCAACATGGTTCAAACTAGAATGTTGATATCATGGATTGACAGTCTTTGCATCCATAGCTCTAGCTAGGCATTTGAGAGAGGTTACAATTCTCCAGCCCAGTCCCTCAGCTGTTTACCAAAACGGGCGGGGAGGACGCTTTGTTATTGTTTCAACTGCTGAGTTTCGCTTTAACCGTTAGTGGGGATAATGGAAAACCGACTCAAGATCAGTGACTAGGGGCTCCGTCACCCTACTCCGTTTTCTGGTTCCGGAAGAAAAGCGTGTTTAAGTCGACTTCATAATGAAAGACCCTCAGTTCACTTCCTCTGGAATTGTTTACATGACTTCCTGGAACGAGGAGGAGGTCCATTGGAGAACATTTCTCTTCCCGGAACGAGGAGGAGATCTATTGGAGAACATTTCTCTTCCCGGAACGAGGAGGAGGTCCATTGGAGAACATTTCTCTTCCCGGAACGAGGAGGAGGTCCATTGGAGAACATTTCTCTTCCCGGAACGAGGAGGAGGTCTATTGGAGAACATTTCTCTTCCCGGAACGAGGAGGAGGTCCATTGGAGAACATTTCTCTTCCCGGAACGAGGAGGAGGTCCATTGGAGAACATTTCTCTTCCCGGAACGAGGAGGAGGTCCATTGGAGAACATTTCTCTTCCCGGAGGAACATTTCTCTTCCCGGAACGAGGAGGAGGTCCATTGGAGAACATTTCTCTTCCCGGAACGGAGAACATTTCACTTCCCGGAACGAGGAGGAGGTCCATTGAGAACATTTCTCTTCCCGAGTCCATTGGAGAACATTTCTCTTCCCGGATCCATTGGAGAACATTTCACTTCCCGGAGGGAGGAGGTCCATTGAGAACATTTCTCTTCCCGAGGGAGGAGTCCATTGGAACATTTCACTTCCCGGAACGAGGAGGAGGTCCATTGGAGAACATTTCTCTTCCCGGAACGAGGAGGAGGTCCATTGGAGAACATTTCTCTTCCCGGAACGAGGAGGAGGTCCATTGGAGAACATTTCACTTCCCGGAACGAGGAGGAGGTCTATTGGAGAACATTTCTCTTCCCGGAACGAGGAGGAGGTCCATTGGAGAACATTTCTCTTCCCGGAACGAGGAGGAGGTCCATTGGAGAACATTTCATCTTTGGAGAACATTTCTCTTCCCGGAACGAGGAGGAGGTCCATTGGAGAACATTTCTCTTCCCGGAACGAGGAGGAGGTCCATTGGAGAACATTTCTCTTCCCGGAACGAGGAGGAGGTCCATTGGAGAACATTTCTCTTCCCGGAACGAGGAGGAGGAGGTCCATTGGAGAACATTTCACTTCCCTCTCCTTGTTTTTGTGAACAGTCATGGACTATGGTACATATTTATTTGTGTTGTTGTTGTTATGCAACCCTAATCAGAATAGGAATAATACAACATCAACATTTTAATTCTTAACATACTTGTTATATTTCTTATTCATACCAGAGCTCATTGGAGGGACCCTGTAGATGGTAATGATAGGCTTCCTCTCAGCTTTGGTTGCTCGGTTACAGTCATCCAGCTAAATGCTCACTCAGCTTAGTGCATGTCTTAGTGTGTGTGTGGGCAGGCAGGCGGATTTACCGTTTGTCCATTAGATGCGCGGGCAGTGTGGAGGTGTGGAGTTATGGGTCACTCATCCATACTGACTGTGTGTGTGAGGTAAGGGGTTCACTCATCCATACTGTGTGTGTGTTAAGGGGTTCACTCATCCATACTGTGTGTGTGAGGTAAGGGGTTCACTCATCCATACTGTGTGTGTGTTAAGGGGTTCACTCATCCATACAGACTACGGGCATTTTCCTCCCATCCATCAATGCCTATCACTCCTTAATGGGACACAGATCACAGAAAACAACTGGCTTTATTTAACTGCAGTAAATCTCATCACTCTTGTGTCCTGCTCTCCTTTCCTTCCTCTCTCGCTCTCTCTCTCTCCCTCTCTCAAACACCTCTTCCTTTCTCTCTCTCTCTCCCTCTCTCAAACACCTATTCCTTTCTCTCTCCTCTTTTTTCTTAATTTACATGTTTTATTCTGTCATTCATTTGGGGATTTTTGTCTAAGTTGCTCAACAGACAAGTATCTGTTGGAAGACTATTGCTATCAAACTATTGTCTTAAGCATTTGAGAAATAAAATCTTTCCATTATGTATTTATAAGAATCATTCCTAATTGTGCCCGTTTATGGGGGGCTTGGGGGGTAAAAAAGTACCTTTTTAGTAGGCCTTGTAGTATTTAAATTCTGTTTTATATGCTTCTGTCATCTAATAACATTTTAATCTTGAGTTTTTGGGTTGAGATTTGGACACAGAATTGGATTATAATTCAGTCGATCTTGTGAAATAACTTGACCTTGGTGTCTTCAGATTAATTGGCTATGCCGATGAAATAATTATTTGAATGTTTCGGAGTCGTTTGTTTACTGGCCGTGTCGTCGTTTTTAGGAAGTAAACAAAGCAGATTTAAGTAATAAGGCCTGAGGGCGGTGTGGTATATATGCAATATACCACGGCTAAGGGCTGTTCTTAAGCACGACACACTGCGGAGTGCCTTGATTACAGCCCTTAGCTGTGGTATATTGGCCATATACCACAAACCCCTGAGGTGCCTTATTGCTGTTAAAAACTTTGTTACCAACGTAATTAGAACAGTACTTTTTGTCATACTCATGGTATATGGTCTGTTATACCATGGCTTTCAGCCAATCAGCATTCAGGGCTCTAACTACCCAGTTTAGAATAGGCTATGTAGTGCAACTGACTGCAGAAAAATGTGTTTCAGTGAAAACCACTGTCTGGATGAAAATACTTAAATATAAGTGATTTGTGTTGCTGAGGCTTCGAAATAGGCTAGGTCCTACTGCACAAAAGAACATCTTCATTTGTTTCCACAATGAATATGTAGCCTAGGCTACTATCAGTCAAGCATAAATACAAAATGTACACCAATCAAATTAGCAATATTTGTTCATTTTAATAAAATAAATAAAAGTACTTGGACAGGTTCTGCTCAGCAGGCAACGATTTATGAACATGTAATAATATCCTACATTAGGCAACGCAGGTAACCTACAAGGGAGGGTCTGGGTGAGGGTCGGCATAGGAATATCGGGGAGTGGGGGGGGGACAAAAGAGAGCTTTGTAGCCTAGTAACAACTTTCTCTCACACACATTGCACTTTGGGTTTTTCGTTTTGTCTTGTCTTTTTTTGTTTTGTTTTACACCGCTAGTATTAAACAAACATTATTCACATCCGTTTTTTAATATATATATAAATGATGAGAAAACATTCAATGTCATCATCAATCACCGGTCCTTTTTCTCGCACGCGGCCTGCGTTCTCGCCCGTCTACCTCGCGGAAAGTCAACTGTTGTTGTTGGCGCCGGCGGGAGATTTGTTGGTCTCACGCGGCCAGGCAGTCCAGCGAGTCGAGGGAGAGGAACACGTCAGCCTTGCACTGGAACGTACTCGTCCCGTCCCGCAGCAGCTCGCAGCTCTTCAGGTTGGGAGAGATGTCTGTCACACAGATAGCCTTGGAGAGAAACGGCGAGTTAAATGATGTTCAGTCATTCATTGTGGCACATTAAAGTAGACCTGTTTGGGGGAAATGTGCTGAAATGTAGAAAAATAGAAATGGATACAAAAGTTCAAGAAATTGTCACATTGAAATATAGACCGACTACTGAGACATTTTGTCTTGTCAAAGGTTGGTTTTAGTTCAGTTTTTGTCACATTCAGGTTACTATTTATAGGCTATTATTCAAGTAGGTCTAGCCTATAGTCTACAATGTATTTTATTGGGTATAAAGACTGCTTAGACGGTTTAATTTATCTGACAGTACGCAAGTTGCGCGTCTCTTTGGTGCTAAAGGACAGCGCCTTTTACGCAGTGGTCTGATATCTGGCGCGCTACTTCCTAGTCGATTCCAATTGATATAATCTCACGTTTAAAAGATGTTTAAACTTTTAAATGTGACTATGGCACTTTGCCCCCCAAAAATACATTGTCAAATTTTGCCATTGTAATAATGGTAATCAATTCACTTCATTAATTTGCGTGCAGGTATAATATCAGAAGAAATGTACTGTATTTTTACCACATATCGAACTAATAGGGCCTCTCTTTTGGGTACCATCTACCTTAGACTTTAATTCAACGATTTTACCTCCCAAATCACACTTACCATGTTTTTGAGCACGGGGGTCTGTCGGTTACCGTCAGTCACCAAGTTGTTCTCGGTGCCGGTGTTCTCCCCGCTGTCCATCACCGTTTCTTCTGACTCAGACCTCCGGATGTACGGGGACCTCCGGATCCCGGACAGCAGACCCGAGGCTCGGCCGACCGAGTGGTAGCTCGGTCCGGTGGACTGCTTGTACCACGCCTCGATAGGGTGGCACGAGATAAGCATGGAGATACCGACGCACACCACGGCGAATCTAACAGACCTCTCCATCTCGTGACGCCTTTTTTACGCAGCTGGATGGAATGTTGGTTCGGTTCGGTCGGTTGGTTGGTTGTCGTCGGGATGTTTTTGGTTCTTCTGTTCTTGTCTTCTTCTCTGGTGAGCTGTAGCCTAGGTTACCAATATCAACTGACGTTCTTGTTGGCGGGTTCTTCCGTTGGTTGGGTGTTCTCGAATGTTGTGACCGTTTATATAGGCGCGCGGCACGATCGTGACCTGTCAATTGGATCAGAAAGATTGAATGATTCATCTTTACGCACGCAGATGAACAATCCAATCCGGATTTATGCGTTTTCTCTTTACCCCTGTGTTTGGGGAGGTTGACATAGTGACATCACACCGATCCTCATCTGTTTCTTGAAAACTAGAAAGTAAATTACGTTTATTGGCATATGACTGGAATTTCGTCATAAATGGTCCAGCTTCAGATGCTTTAACTTTACAGAAATGGGAGAGAGAGATAGGAGAGAGACAGCCCACTGAATGGATTAGGAAATGTGTTCAAGTGCTCGTAAATGATAGGCTATCCTAAAAAGCACACGTTTTCAGTTAGCTTGTTAGTTTATCCTTCTGTAGAACCCCGTACCTCCACAACAGTGTAAATAAGATCCCCATTTTTAGATAACAGCCTATATAATGAATGAATGGTGTGGCTGCTGAACAAGTTGAGACTAAATGACTTGGTGTTGCCTTAGATTGTAAACTGTCCTGGTCAAAACATAAATATTCAACGGTTGTAAAGATGGGGAGAGGTCTGTCCGTAATAAAGAATCATCTGCTTTTATGACACCTCACTCCAAAAAGCAAGTGTAGGCTCTAGTTTAGTCTTCTCTTGATTATTGCCCAGTCGTGTGGTCAAGCTGCAGCTGGCCCAGAACGGAGCGGCACGTCTTGCTCTTCATTGTAATCAGAGGGCTCAATTTACACACAGCTCTAACACACACACTTAACCCACTAGACATGTCACCAGGGGTCTTTTGTTTTACAGTCCCCAAATCCAGAACAAATTCAAGAAAGCGTACAGTATTATATAGTCATTATTGAAGGGAACTCCCATCTCTTATTGCTTAAATGAACAGCAAACCTGGTTTCAAAAAACAGATAAAGCAACACCTCGCGGCACAACGCCTCTCCCCTATTTGATAGTTTGGGTGTATAGTATGTATTGATATGTAGGCTACATGTGCCATTAAAAAAAAATGATGTAGTTCTGTCCTTGAGCTGTTCTTGTCTATTACTGTTCTGTATTATGTCATGGTTTGTGTGGACCCCAGGAAGAGTAGCTGATGCTATCGCAACCGTTAATGGGGATCCTAATTAAATACCAAATACCACATTGTCGTCCATACATGACCAAATGGGAATATAATAATTACGCATAGGCTCCATTAACTAAAAAAAAAAAAATCTAGGTTAATTTAAAAGTGCTGATCAAAGGCCATCTCCAATATCGGAGAGCAGATCATCAATAATCTGACCAAATAACGCGAATGGAACTGAGTAGTCTGATTTAAAACGAATCGGTGAATCAAATCGTCTGTGGTTCTTGTGGTTCAGCCGGATCTGATGGTAGCCGACTTGTGTGATCCACATGCAACAGGCTGATATAATATAGCCTAGAAACAATCCTAGATTTTCCTCTTGGGCTATAAAATATGTTTTCAGTACACTGTTAGGCCCACGTAGCCTATCACACATGCGTTTTCATCATCAGAAATAATTAACACAAGCTTGGAATGAAAAGGTCTGTAAATAAAACAGAACATTTCCGTTCATCCCATCCCCAAATATAAGTTTGATACCAAAGAGAAAGAGACTTTAAACCGTGATGCTCCAACTAGTTCATATAACCAGCTTTTAAGAACGTAAATACAGATGACATTATGATGAAATAAACAACAAACAGGAGAAGCAAAAAAAATACTTTATTTGACAAAATACATCAAATCCCAACGACATCTAGATGTTGTCAAACTGACATCATACAAAACATACATTGTATGAAGTCCAGAACATTTGCACTGAAGCTATAGAACGTTTGTTTTGTTTTTCAGCCATCGATTGTCTTAATCACAACCCATAGTTCTTCCTGTTCAGGTCACGAGGTGGTTTCTGGTCAAAACTCCTGGCCCTATAGTCATAACTCATGGGTTATAACTCACATTAAAATAAAGACAGTTGTGGCTGGCACAAAATCCACAAGTACCCCTTTAATGGCCACATGTACTCTTAATGGCCACATGTACTCTTAATGGCCACATGTACTCTTAATGGCCACATGTACTCTTAATGGCCACATGTACTCTTAACCTCTACCTGGTACAGCCAGAAAAGGATGGGTCATCGTCGGAGCCGGATTCCTCTCCATCTTACTTCCTAGAGTCCTTCTTTCTAGGGAGATGTTCCTGGCCACTGTGATTCGTCTTCTGCATTGATTGCTCTGTGGAGGTTCAGGCCGGCTAACTATGAAGCACACTGTGACTACTGCTGATGTTAAAAGGGCTTTATAAAATAAATATGATTGGATCCACAATCAATCACAGTCCAGTTGTGGTCTAGTTGCGGTCAGAGTCCGTTGTAGAGCGGTCGACAGTGTGGTTCCAGTTTGTCCTCCAGCACAGCGTCTGGTCCACAGACCCACGGATCCCCAGTGTCCCACTGCCACTTCAGCAGCCTGGCAACATAACATTAGGAAATAATTAACATAACAAATAACATAAGAAATACCCCCAAGGGGAAAATGGTTTGGCTTTCTCGAAATTCCCAAGTTTGTGTTTGAAGAATTCCATATTTCTTGCTGATTCCATCCTGGTTCTGGGAATCTTCCAAACCGGATTTCTGGGAATTTTGCAACCCTCCATAATATCCATATCGATTACACAATAATCGATCCATAATATCCCCGTAGAACAGTAATACTAACCTGTCTCTGAGGCTCTCCAGGACCGGGGCGAGAGCCGGGTCCCCAGCCAGGTTCACAGCCTCCTCTGGGTCCGACCGCAAGTCAAAAAGCTCCCAGCGGTCCCTGTAGTAGTCATAGAAATAGAATGAATTTCCAGGGTTAGAGGTTCCAAGCCCATTCTATTCATTATATTTCTATGGTAATAGTAGTATCATAGATATAGAACCCTTTATTTTATATTGTATAGCCTTTATATTGTATATAGACTCCAATGCTTTATATTGTATAGTTTTTATATTGTATGGTTTCATTTCTATGGTAATGAAGATGGTACTACTGTTCTTATACCGCTACATAATAGAGAATAATTAAGGCCCAAAGGTGTGTGGTCTATTGACATATCCCTCAACCCCCCCGAGGTGCTTTATTGCTATTATAAACTGGTTACCAACATAAATAGAAAAGTAAACAAGTATTTTTGCACAACCGTGGTATATTTAAGCAATAAGGCACGAGGGGGTGTGGTATATGGCCAATATACCATGGCCAAGGGCTGTTCTTGTGCACGACGCATCGCAGAGTCCCCGGATACAGCCCGTAGCCGTGGTATATTGGCTGTACCGCAAACCCCCAAGGTGCCTTATTGCTATTATGAACTGGTTACCAATGTAATTAGAGCAGTAAAAATACATGTTTTGTCATACACGTGGTGTACGGTCTGATATACCACGGATGTCAGCTAATCAGCATTCAGGGCTGGAACCACACAGTTTATAATGTCTGATATATAGTGCATTCGTAAAAGTATTCAGACCCCTTGACTTTTTCCACATTTTGTTACATTACAGCCTTATTCTAAAATAGATTAAATAAATAAAAATCCTCAATCTACACACAATCTACCCTGTAATGACAAAGCGAAAACAGGTTTTTAGACATGTTTGTAAATTTATTACAAATAAAAAACAGATACCTTACTTACATAATTATTCAGAACCTTTGCTATGAGACTCAAAATTGAGCTCCGGTCCTTTCTGTTTCCATTGATCATCCTTGAGATGTTTCTACAACTTGAATTTACCACAGACGGACTCCAATCAATTGATTGGACATGATTTGGAAAGGCACACACCTGTCTATATAAGGTCCAACAGTTGACAGTGCATGCCAGAGCAAAAACCAAGCCATGAGGTTGAAGGATTTGTCCGTAGAGTTTCAAGACAGGATTGTGTCGGGGCACAGATCTGGGGAAGGGTACCAAAACATGTCTGCAGCATTGATGGTCCCCAAGAAGACAGTGGCATCCATCATTCTTAAATGAGTAAAGGGTCTGAATACTTATGTAAATGTATTATTTCAGTTATTTTATTCACAAACATTTCTAAAAACCTGTTTTTGCTTTATCATCATGGTGTGTAGATTGATGAGAAAAAACAACAATTTCATAAATTTTAGAATAAGGCTGTAACGTAACAAAATGTGGAAAAAGTCAAGGGGTCTGAATACTTTCAGAATGCACTGTACATACAGCCAATCAGCATCCAGGACCCAAAGTTCCCGGTTTATAGTCTAGTATAATAGTGTTCAATGTATCGGTCTAAGCTCCTGACTCCGAACCACAAACGCCACCGCAGCGACGGGGGTTCTCTGGGGTTTCTACACCCCTCACTATGTCTATCTGTCCTCTCTAAACTCAGATACATTAAGGGATCTTCTTCAAAAAGTACCTGTAGTAGTATTGTTGCAGGGTCTTGAACCAGCCTGTGGGCCGCCTGGCCAGGGTGTTATTCAGACATATAGTAGTGTATAATATAGTATATAATAGTATTATACCAGTACCTGTAGTAGTATTGTTGCAGGGTCTTGAACCAGCCTGTGGGCCGCCTGGCCAGGGTGTTATTCAGACATATAGTAGTGTATAATATAGTATATAATAGTATTATACCAGTACCTGTAGTAGTATTGTTGCAGGGTCTTGAACCAGCCTGTGGGCCGCCTGGCCAGGGTGTTATTCAGATATATAGTAGTGTAAAATATAGTATAATAGTGTATAATATAATATAGTATATAATAGTATTATACCAGTACCTGTAGTAGTATTGTTGCAGGGTCTTGAACCAGCCTGTGGGCCGCCTGGCCAGGGTGTTATTCAGATATATAGTAGTGTATAATATAGTATATAATAGTATTATACCAGTACCTGTAGTAGTATTGTTGCAGGGTCTTGAACCAGCCTGTGGGCCGCCTGGCCAGGGTGTTATTCAGATATATAGTAGTGTATAATATAGTATATAATAGTATTATACCAGTACCTGTAGTAGTATTGTTGCAGGGTCTTGAACCAGCCTGTGGGCCGCCTGGCCAGGGTGTTATTCAGATATATAGTAGTGTATAATATAGTATATAATAGTATTATACCAGTACCTGTAGTAGTATTGTTGCAGGGTCTTGAACCAGCCTGTGGGCCGCCTGGCCAGGGTGTTATTCAGATATATAGTAGTGTATAATATAGTATATAATAGTATTATACCAGTACCTGTAGTAGTATTGTTGCAGGGTCTTGAACCAGCCTGTGGGCCGCCTGGCCAGGGTGTTATTCAGATATATAGTAGTGTATAATATAGTATATAATAGTATTATACCAGTACCTGTAGTAGTATTGTTGCAGGGTCTTGAACCAGCCTGTGGGCCGCCTGGCCAGGGTGTTATTCAGATATATAGTAGTGTATAATATAGTATATAATAGTATTATACCAGTACCTGTAGTAGTATTGTTGCAGGGTCTTGAACCAGCCTGTGGGCCGCCTGGCCAGGGTGTTATTCAGATATATAGTAGTGTATAATATAGTATATAATAGTATTATACCAGTACCTGTAGTAGTATTGTTGCAGGGTCTTGAACCAGCCTGTGGGCCGCCTGGCCAGGGTGTTATTCAGATATATAGTAGTGTAAAATATAGTATAATAGTGTAAAATATAGTTTAATAGTATATAATATAATAGTGTATAATATAGTATAATAGTGTATAATATAATATAGTATATAATAGTATTATACCAGTACCTGTAGTAGTATTGTTGCAGGGTCTTGAACCAGCCTGTGGGCCGCCTGGCCAGGGTGTTATTCAGATATATAGTAGTGTAAAATATAGTATAATAGTGTAAAATATAGTTTAATAGTATATAATATAATAGTGTATAATATAGTATAATAGTGTATAATATAATATAGTATATAATAGTATTATACCAGTACCTGTAGTAGTATTGTTGCAGGGTCTTGAACCAGCCTGTGGGCCGCCTGGCCAGGGTGTTATTCAGATATATACTAGTGTAAAATATAGTATAATAGTATATAATATAATAGTGTATAATATAGTATAATAGTGTATAATATAATATAGTATATAATAGTATTATACCAGTACCTGTAGTAGTATTGTTGCAGGGTCTTGAACCAGCCTGTGGGCCGCCTGGCCAGGGTGTTATTCAGATATATAGTAGTGTAAAATATAGTATAATAGTGTAAAATATAGTTTAATAGTATATAATATAATAGTGTATAATATAGTATAATAGTGTATAATATAATATAGTATATAATAGTATTATACCAGTACCTGTAGTAGTATTGTTGCAGGGTCTTGAACCAGCCTGTGGGCCGCCTGGCCAGGGTGTTATTCAGATATATAGTAGTGTAAAATATAGTATAATAGTGTATAATATAATAGTGTAAAATATAGTTTAATAGTATATAATATAATAGTGTATAATATAGTATAATAGTGTATAATATAAGTGTATAATATAGTATACTAGTGTATAATATAGTATAATAGTGTATAATATAATATAGTATATAATAGTATTATACCAGTACCTGTAGTAGTATTGTTGCAGAGCCTTGAACCAGCCTGTGGGCCGCCTGGCCAGGGTGTTATTCAGATATATACTAGTGTAAAATATAGTATAATAGTGTATAATATAGTATACTAGTGTATAATATAATAGTGTATAATATAGTATAATAGTGTATAATATAATAGTGTATAATATAGTATATAATAATATTATACCAGTACCTGTAGTAGTATTGTTGCAGAGCCTTGAACCGGCCTGTGGGCCGCCTGGCCAGGGTGTTATTCAGACATATACTAATTTAAAATATAGTATAATAGTGTATAATATAAGTGTATAATATAGTATACTAGTGTATAATATAGTATAATAGTGTATAATATAGTATATAATAGTATTATACCAGTACCTGTAGTAGTATTGTTGCAGAGCCTTGAACCAGCCTGTGGGCCACCTGGCCAGGGTGTTATTCAGACATATACTAATGTATAATATAACTACCATGCTGTGTTGTCATGTGTTGCTGACTTTTTATGTTGTCTTAGGTCTATCTCTATGCAGTAGTGTTGTCTCTCTTGTTGTGATGTGTGTTTTGTCCTATATTTATATATATATATTTTTTAAATTACAGGCCCCCATCCCCGCAGGAAGCCTTTTGGTAGGCCGTCATTGTAAATAAGAATTTGTTCTTAACTGACTTGCCTAGTTAAATAAATACAAATTAAAAAGTGTAAAATAGTGTATAATATAGTATAATAGTGTTTAATTTAATAGTGTTTAATAGTGTATAATATAATAGTGTATAATATAGTATATAATAATATTATACCAGTACCTGTAGTAGTATTGTTGCAGAGTCTTGAACCAGCCTGTGGGCCGCCTGGCCAGGGTGTTGTTCAGAAGGTCCTGGAAGGTGGGAGAGACGTAGAAGTCCTGGTCTATGGGGAAGGGCATGCGGTAGTGTAGGTTGTGGAGCAGGCGGTACGCCCCCTGGTGGATGGAGCGGATAGGGTAGTACATGGTCACCTCATGGAGGGACTGGCTGCCGTAGACATTGTGGAAGAACAAAGAAAACATTAAAAAAAGCAATAATCCAAAGTACAGTGTAGTAATGAGTAATTACAATACTCGTTAGACTGAAATAATAATGAAACAGTCATAAGGACCCTGTAATGTAAAGTGTTACCTAATACACACAAAGAAATAAAGAAAGTCACACTATGGGCCAGTTTCCCGGACACAGATTCTAACTAGTCCTGAACTAAAAATCATTCTCAACGGATAATCTGCATGGAACATGCTGTTAAGTCCAGGACTACAGTAGGTGTAAACACAGTGTCTGGGAAACCACCCGATATATAGTCTCAGTGGTTAACTGGTTATAACACCAACATCTAACACACCGTGCCTTCCTTCCTTTGTACCTGGCGTAGACGGTGTGCCAGGCGGCGGGTGAGGGTTTTACCTGGCATAGACGGTGTGCCAGCTGGCGGGGGAGGGTTTTACCTGGCATAGACGGTGTGCCAGGCGGCGGGTGAGGGTTTTACCTGGCGTAGACGGTGTGCCAGCTGGCGGGGGAGGGTTTTACCTGGCGTAGACGGTGTGCCAGCTGGCGGGGGAGGGTTTTACCTGGCATAGACGGTGTGCCAGGCGGCGGGTGAGGGTTTTACCTGGCGTAGACGGTGTGCCAGCTGGCGGGGGAGGGTTTTACCTGGCGTAGACGGTGTGCCAGGCGGCGGATGAGGGTTTTACCTGGCATAGACGGTGTTCCAGGCAGCAGGTGAGGGTTCGGAGACGAGGGCAGGGAGGAGGGAGCGGCCTGTGAGACTGACAGGGGTGGTGGGGGTGCCCGGGAGGAAGTATGAGGGGTACGGGATGGAGAACCAGTCCAGTAAGGTGGGGGTGATGTCTGGAGGGAGGTAGAGAGGTAGAGAGAGAGATGGTTAGGTTCTATCACAATTTATCTTCCTGTGACTTCTCACATCCAATTTCCTTGCCTCCTTAAAGCACATTGGAGGAGAACATCCAAGGTTTTCCCCCTCTGAACTTCTCCACCAATGGGCTTTGAGAAAGAGGAGAGAGAGGATGTGAGGAATCGTGGAAAGGCAAATTGAGATTTAAACATAGTGGTTAAATTACTTTTAAAATCCTTCCTTCCTCCTTTCCTTGAGGTGATCTCCCAAACATATACCGTAGAAGGGTAGTTATGTCTCCCCCTAATGGTAACAGTGGTATTACACATGCATCAAGAAATACATCCACACATCCATTAATTAAATCTCCCCAGCTATTATCAGTCAATCCACCAATTCCTTCTTCCCTCTTCCCTTTTCTTCTCTCCCTCCCTTCCACCATAATTCTCTCTCTTTCCCTCCAACCATCATTCTCTCTCCCTCCCTCCAACCATCATTCTCTCTCTCTCCCTCCAACCATCATTCTCTCTCTCTCTCCCTCCCTCCAACCATCATTCTCTCTCTCTCCCTCCAACCATCATTCTCTCTCCCTCCCTCCCTCCCTCCCTCCAACCATCATTCTCTCTCCCTCCCTCCAACCATCATTCTCTCTCTCTCCCTCCCTCCCTCCAACCATCATTCTCTCTCCCTCCCTCCAACCATCATTCTCTCTCTCTCCCCCTTCCAACCATCATTCTCTCTCTTTCCCTCAACCATCATTCTCTCTCTTTCCCTCCAACCATCATTCTCTCTCCTCCCTCCCTCCCTCCACCATCATTCTCTCTCTCCCCCTCCCTCCAACCATCATTCTCTCTCTCTCCCTCCCTCCAACCATCATTCTCTCTCTCTCCCTCCCTCCAACCATCATTCTCTCTCTCTCTCCCTCCCCCTCCCCCAGTCCAACCATCATTCTCTCTCTCTCTCCTGGTCTCCCTCCCTCCAACCATCATTCTCTCTCTCTCCCTCCCTCCTCTCCAACCATCATTCTCTCTCTCTCCCTCCCTCCCTCCCTCCAACCATCATTCCCCCTGACGTAGACTGGCTGGTCCCTCCCTCCCTCTCACCCAGTAGGCTGACTGGCCTGGCCCTCCCTCCCTCTCCCTCCCCCTCCCCTCCCTCCCCCTCTCCCCCACCCAGTAGGCTGACGTCCCTGGCTGGTCCCTCCCTCCCTCCCCCCCTCCCTCCCTCTCACCCAGTAGACTGACGTAGGCCTGGCTGGTCCCTCCCTCCCTCCCTCCTGCTCCCCCTCCCTCCCTCTCACCCAGTAGGCTGACGTAGGCCTGGCTGGTCCCTCCCTCCCTCCCTCCTGCTCCCCTCCCTCCCTCTCACCCAGTAGGCTGACGTAGGCCTGGCTGGTCCCTCCCTCCCTCCCCCTCCTCCTGCTCCCCCTCCCTCCCTCTCACCCAGTAGGCTGACGTAGGCCTGGCTGGTCCCTCCCTCCCTCCCTCCTGCTCCCCTCCCTCCCTCTCACCCAGTAGGCTGACGTAGGCCTGGCTGGTCCCTCCCTCCCTCCCTCCCTCCCCTCCCTCCCTCTCACCCAGTAGGCTGACGTAGGCCTGGCTGGTCCTCCCTCCCTCCTCCCCCTCCCTCCTGCTCCCCCTCCCTCCCCCTCTCACCCAGTAGGCTGACGTAGGCCTGGCTGGTCCCTCCCTCCTGCCTCAGTAGACTGACGTAGGCCTGGCTGGTCCCTCCCTCCCTCTCACCCAGTAGACTGACGTAGGCCTGGCTGGTCCCTCCCTCCCTCCATCCTGCTCCCCCTCCCTCCCTCTCACCCAGTAGACTGACATAGGCCTGGCTGGTCCCTCCCTCCCTCTCACCCAGTAGGCTGACGTAGGCCTGGCTGGTTCCTCCCCATCTCTCCCTGTGTTCAGGTGATGACACCAACATGGGTTCTGCGGTGCCTGATCCGTACAGGTTGGTGCGTCCGTTGGGGAAAGGGATACCGTTATCAGAGCTGTAGATCACCAAGGTGTCATTCTCATAACCA
The DNA here is from genome assembly GCF_034236695.1 of Oncorhynchus nerka. Taxonomy (NCBI): domain Eukaryota; kingdom Metazoa; phylum Chordata; class Actinopteri; order Salmoniformes; family Salmonidae; genus Oncorhynchus; species Oncorhynchus nerka. The sequence goes on along the minus strand of NC_088410.1, from coordinate 20,198,332 downwards.
GCCTCCCTCAACTCAGCCAGCACCAGACCAATACCTATGGAAGACAGTAGAGGACACGTTGTGAACAGAGTGCCCCCTGGTGGGGTTATGGTATGGGCAGGCATATGCTACGGACAATGAACACAATTGCATTTTATCGATGGCAATTTGAATGCACAGAGATACCGTGACGAGATCCTGAGGCCCATTGTGAGGCCCATTTTTTTTTAAGGTAATGTGGCCAACAGATGCATATCTGTATTCCCAGTCATGTGAAATCCATAGATTAGGGCCTAATGAATTTATATCAACCGATTGGTCTCCTTATATGAACTGTAACTCAGACAAAGTCTTTCAAATTGTTGCGTTTATATTTTAGTTCAGTATAGTTTGTGAAATGTAGAAAACAGAACTCTGAATGGGTCATGTGATGAGAGATTGCGTTGACTCCCTCCATTAGTTCATTTTGGTAGTGCGTCAATTTATCTGATTATCAGCTGTTGTCAAACACGTGAGGCGGGAAAAGACGAGTGAATTCTACTAGAAATGAGTATGCAGTTTAAGTATGTAGTACGCTAGTGTGGGTATTCGGACACGGCCATGGATGGATTCATGGTGTAGAATCAGACTAATACCTACAGTGGAGAAGTTTACTTGTCATGTATTAGATATGTAATGAATAGATTTAAAATATACGTCTGTGAGTGTTCTTGCATGTGTGTGTCGGTGTGTGTGTTTGTTCCTCTCTCTATTCATATCGGTGTGTGTGTTAGAGGTGTGATTGTTCCTCTCTCTATTCATGTTGGTGTGTGTGTGTGTGTTTGTTCCTCTCTCTATTCATATCGGTGTGTGTGTGTGTGTGTGTTCCTCTCTATTCATGTGTGTGTGTGTGTTCCTCTCTCTATTCATGTCGTGTGTGTGTGTGTTCCTCTCTATTCATGTCGGTGTGTGTGTGTTCCTCTCTCTATTCATATCGGTGTGTGTGTGTTCTTCCTCCTCTTACCCTGGTCCAGTCTGCTAACTGTAGTGTACTGGGCAGCCAAATCAGCTCTCGCTACAGGGGTGTCTGGGACGAAGTGGGGCACCTGGGTAAGTGTTAAATTACATATTATATTCAATGAAATAATTAATGACCGTACTCTCAAATAGCAGGTGGAAAGTGATATACTGTCTTAGAATAGATTAGCATAGAACAGAGTACAACAGAACTAGCACCAGATCCTTACCTTGACTTGGTCTGGGGTGTAGTATTCTGGCTTCCAATCTGGAATCCTCCCCATTCCACTCTGGCCGTTCCCAAACTTCTCACAGAATGCTCCGTACTGCGGCTGGGAATGGCCACAGCGGTGGGTGTCATGGAACGCCACATACAAGAAGAACGGTCTCTCTTCCTCTTCCTTTCTCTGGGTCTGGAAGAACTTCCTGACCAGTAGTTTGATCCGGGTGATATTCCGACCCACCTAGTAGTAGTAGTAGTAGTAGTAGTAGTAGTAGTAGCAGTAGTAGTAGTAGTAGTAGTAGTAGTAGTAGTAGTAGTAGTAGTAGCAGCAGTAGTAACAGTAGTAGTAGTAGTAGTAGTAGTAGTAGTAGCAGTATAGGAGTAGTAGTAGCAGCAGCAGTAGTAGTAGCAGCAGTAGCAGTAACAGAGCAGTAGTAGTAGTAACAGTAGCAGTAGCAGTATAGGAGTAGTAGTAGTAGTAACAGTAGTAGTAGCAGTATAGTAGTAACAGTAGCAGTAGTAGTAACAGTAGTAGTAGTAGTAGTAGTAGCAGTATAGGAGGAGTAGGAGTAGTAGTAGAAGTAGCAGCAGTAGTAGCAGTATAGGAGGAGTAGTAGTAGTAGTAGTCAGTAACAGCAGTAGTAACAGTAGCAGTAGTAGGAGTAGTAACAGCAGTAGTAGTAGTAACAGCAGTAGTAGTAGCAGTATAGGAGGGGTAGTAGTAGTAGTAGTAACAGCAGTAGTAGCAGTAGCAGTAGCAGTAGTAGTAGTAGTAGTAACAGTAGTAGTAGCAGTATAGTAGGAGTAGTAGTAGTAGTAGTCAGTAACAGTAGGTAGTAGCAGTATAGGAGTAGTAGTAGTAACAGTAGCAGTAACAGCAGTAGTAGCAGTATAGGAGGTAGTAGTAGTAGTAGTAACAACAGCAGTAGTAGCAGTATAGGAGGAGTAGTAGTAGTAGTCGTAACAGCAGTAGTAGCAGTATAGGAGGAGTAGTAACAGTAGCAGTAGTAGCAGTAGTAGCAGTAGTCGTGGTAGTAACAGCAGTAGTAGCAGTATAGGAGGAGTAGTAGTAGTAGTCGTAACAGCAGTAGTAACAGTATAGGAGGAGTAGTAACAGTAGCAGTAGTAGCAGTAGTAGCAGTAGTAGTAGTAACAGTAGTAGTAGCAGTAGTAACAGTATAGGAGGAGTAGTAACAGTAGCAGTAGTAGCAGTAGTAACAGTAGCAGTAGTAACAGTAGCAGTAGTAACAGTAGCAGTAGTAACAGTATAGGAGGAGTAGTAACAGTAGCAGTAGTAGCAGTAGTAACAGTAGCAGTAGTAGCAGTAGCAGTAGTAGTAGTAGCAGTAGTAACAGTAGCAGTAGTAGCAGTAGTAACAGTAGCAGTAGTAGTAGTAACAGTAGCAGTAGTAGTGGTAGTAGTAGTAGTAGTAGTAGTAGCAGTAGTAACAGTAGCAGTAGTAGCAGTAGTAACAGTAGCAGTAGTAACAGTAGCAGTAGTAGCAGTAGTAGCAGTAGTCGTGGTAGTAACAGCAGTAGTAGCAGTATAGGAGGAGTAGTAACAGTAGCAGTAGTAGCAGTAGTAACAGTAGTCAGTATGGGAGTAGTAGTAGTAGTAGTAGTGGTAGTAACAGTAGTAACGTATAGGAGGAGTAGTAACAGTAGCAGTAGTAGCAGTAGTCGTGGTAGTAACAGCAGTAGTAACAGTATAGGAGGAGTAGTAACAGTAGCAGTAGTAGCAGTAGTAGCAGTAGTCGTGGTAGTAACAGCAGTAGTAACAGTATAGGAGGAGTAGTAACAGTAGCAGTAGTAGCAGTAGTAGCAGTAGTAACAGTAGTAGCAGTAGTAACAGTAGCAGTAGTAACAGTAGTAGTAGCAGTAGTAGTAGCAGTAGTAGTAGCAGCAGTAGTAGTAGCAGTAGTAACAGTAGTAGTAGCAGTAGCAGTAGTAACAGTAGCAGTAGTAGTAACAGTAGCAGTAGTAGTAGTAGTAGCAGTAGTAGTAGCAGTAGTAGCAGTAGTAACAGTAGCAGTAGTAGTGGTAGCAGTAGCAGTAGTAGCAGTAGTGAGGTAGTAGTAGTAGTGGTAGTAACAGTAGTAGTAGTAGCAGTAGTAGGAGTAGTAGTGGTAGTAGTCAGTAGTCAGTGGCAGTAGTAGCAGTAGTAGCAGTAGTAGGTAGTAGTAGTAGTAGTAGTAGCAGTAGTAGTAGCAGTAGTAGGTGGTAGTAGTAGTAGTGGTAGTAACAGCAGTAGTAACAGTAGTAGTGGGAGTAGTCGGTAGTAGTAGTACAGTAGTAACAGTAGTAGTAGTAGCAGTAGTAGCAGTAGTAACAGTAGCAGTAGTAGTAGTAGTCGTGGTAGTAACAGTAGTAGTAGCAGTAGTAGCAGTAGTAGTAGTAGTAACAGTAGTAGCAGTAGTAACAGTAGTAGCAGTAGTAACAGTAGTAGCAGTAGTAACAGTAGTAGTAGTAGCAGTAGTAGCAGTAGTAGCAGTAGTAACAGTAGTAGCAGTAGTAGCAGTAGTAACAGTAGCAGTAGTAGCAGTAGTAACAGTAGCAGTAGTAACAGTAGTAACAGTAGCAGTAGTAGCAGTAGTAACAGTAGTAACAGTAGTAGCAGTAGTAGCAGTAGTAGCAGTAGTAGTCGTGGTAGTAACAGTAGTAACAGTAGCAGTAGTAGCAGTAGTAACAGTAGCAGTAGTAACAGTAGCAGTAGTAACAGTAGCAGTAGTAACAGTAGTAGTAGCAGTAGTAACAGTAGTAGCAGTAGTAACAGTAGCAGTAGTAACAGTAGCAGTAGTAACAGTAGCAGTAGTAACAGTAGGAGTAGTAGTAACAGTAGCAGTAGTAGCAGTAGTAACAGTAGCAGTAGTAACAGTAGCAGTAGTAACAGTAGCAGTAGTAACAGTAGCAGTAGTAACAGTAGCAGTAGTAACAGTAGCAGTAGTAACAGTAGTCGTGGTAGTAACAGTAGTAGTAGTAACAGTAGTAGCAGTAGTAACAGTAGTCGTGGTAGTAACAGTAGTAACGTGGTAGTAGCAGTAGTAGCAGTAGTAGCAGTAGTAACAGTAGCAGTAGTAACAGTAGTCGTAGTAGTAACAGTAGTCGTGGTAGTAACAGTAGTCGTGGTAGTAACAGTAGTAGTAACAGGTAGTAACAGTAGTAGTGGTAGTAGCAGTAGTAACAGTAGCAGTAGTAACAGTAGTCGTGGTAGTAACAGTAGTAGCAGTAGCAGTAGTAGCAGTAGTAGCGGTAGTAACAGTAGTCGTGGTAGTAACAGTAGTAGCACAGTAGTAACAGTAGTCGTGGTAGTAACAGTAGTCGCAGTAGTAACAGTAGTAGCAGTAGTAACAGTAGTCGTGGTAGTAACAGTAGTCGTGGTAGTAGCAGTAGTAACAGTAGTAACAGTAGTAGCAGTAGTAACAGTAGTAGCAGTAGTAGCAGTAACAGTAGTCAGTAGTAACAGTAGTAACAGTAGTAGCAGTAGTAACAGTAGTAACAGTAGTCGTGGTAGTAACAGTAGTAGCAGTAGTAACAGTAGTAACAGTAGTAACAGTAGTAGCAGTAGTAACAGTAGTAACAGTAGTAGCAGTAGTAACAGTAGTAACAGTAGTAGCAGTAGTAACAGTAGTAGCAGTAGTAACAGTAGTCGTGGTAGTAACAGTAGTAGCAGTAGTAACAGTAGTCGTGGTAGTAACAGTAGTAGCAGTAGTAACAGCAGTAGTAACAGTAGTAACAGTAGTAACAGTAGTAGCAGTAGTAACAGTAGTAACAGTAGTAGCAGTAGTAACAGTAGTAACAGTAGTAGCAGTAGTAGTAGTAGTCGTGGTAGTAACAGTAGTAGCAGTAGTAACAGTAGTAGCAGTAGTAACAGTAGTAACAGTAGTAACAGTAGTAGCAGTAGTAAGTAGTCGTGGTAGTAACAGTAGCAGTAGGTAACAGTAGTAACAGTAGTAGTAACAGTAGTAGCAGTAACAGTAGTAGCAGTAGTAGTAGCAGTAGTAACAGTAGTAGTAGTAGCACAGTAGTAGCAGTAGCAGTAGTAGCAGTAGTAACAGTAGTAGCAGTAGTAACAGTAGTAGTAGTAGCAGTAGTAACAGTAGTAACAGTAGTAGCAGTAGTAGCAGTAGTAACAGTAGTAGCAGTAGTAACAGTAGTAGCAGTAGTAGCAGTAGTAACAGTAGTAGCAGTAGTAACAGTAGTAACAGTAGCAGTAGTAGCAGTAGTAACAGTGGTAGTAACAGTAGTAACAGTAGTAGCAGTAGTAACAGTAGTAGCAGTAGTAGTAACAGTAGTAGCAGTAGTAACAGTAGTAACAGTAGTAACAGTAGTAGCAGTAGTAACAGTAGTAACAGTAGTAACAGTAGTAACAGTAGTAACAGTAGTAACAGTAGTAACAGTAGCAGTAGTAACAGTAGTAACAGTAGTAACAGTAGTAACAGTAGTAGTAACAGTAGTAACAGTAGTAGCAGTAGTAACAGTAGTAACAGTAGTAACAGTAGTAACAGTAGTAACAGTAGTAACAGTAGTAACAGTAGTAGTAACAGTAGTAACAGTAGTAACAGTAGCAGTAGTAGTAACAGTAGTAACGTAGTAACAGTAGTAGTAACAGTAGTAACAGTAGTAACAGTAGTAACAGTAGTAACAGTAGTAACAGTAGTAGTAGTAGTAGTAACAGTAGTAACAGTAGTAACAGTAGTAACAGTAGTAACAGTAGTAACAGTAGTAACAGTAGTAACAGTAGTAGCAGTAGTAACAGTAGTAGTAGTAGTCGTGGTAGTAACAGTAGTAGCAGTGGTAGTAACAGTAGTCGTGGTAGTAACAGTAGTAGCAGTAGTAACAGTAGTCGTGGTAGTAACAGTAGTAGCAGTAGTAACAGTAGTCGTGGTAGTAACAGTAGTAACAGTAGTAACAGTAGTAACAGTAGTAGTAGTAGTAACAGTAGTCGTGGTAGTAACAGTAGTAACAGTAGTCGTGGTAGTAACAGTAGTAACAGTAGTAACAGTAGTAACAGTAGTAGTAGTAACAGTAGTAGTAGTAACAGTAGTCGTGGTAGTAACAGTAGTAGTAGTAACAGTAGTCGTGGTAGTAACAGTAGTAACAGTAGTAACAGTAGTCGTGGTAGTAACAGTAGTCGTGGTAGTAACAGTAGTCGTGGTAGTAACAGTAGTCGTGGTAGTAACAGTAGTAACAGTAGTAGTAACAGTAGTCGTGGTAGTAACAGTAGTAACAGTAGTAGTAGCAGTAGCAGTAACAGTAGTGGTAGTAACAGTAACAGTAGTAACAGTAGTCGTGGTAGTAACAGTAGTCGTGGTAGTAACAGTAGTAGTAACAGTAGTAGTAACAGTAGTCGTGGTAGTAACAGTAGTCGTGGTAGTAACAGTAGTCGTGGTAGTAACAGTAACAGCAGTACAATTTATTGGTTGAGCTGATTAACTGTTTAATTATACACCAATTTACAATCATAGATTGTCATAAAATAAGATCCTAAAATAGCATAATAACGCTAAACAAACAATATATAAAATAATGCTTTAATAATTCTACCTGAAGTACAGAGTTGTTTTCCTCTGTGTAGGCGAAGTCAAAGGGATAGACAGGGCCAGGGCCTACGTGTTTCTTCCCAATGATCCCTGTATGGAGGAGGAACAGGGAAACTGGCACTCTGGTACACTCCATCAAAACACACATGTCCCCGCGCACGTGTCATGAATGTGTGTGCGTTATCTATGTGTGTGTGTGTGTGTGTGTAAGGTCTTGACAATGCTAAGGGTGGGTGTGTGTTATCTACCTGTGTGTGTGTGTGTGTGTAAGGTCTTGACAATGCTAAGGGTGGGTGTGTTATCTACCTGTGTGTGTGTGTGTGTGTAAGGTCTTGACAATGCTAAGGGTGGGTGTGTGTTATCTACCTGTGTGTGTGTGTGTGTAAGGTCTTGACAATGCTACGGGTGGGTGTGTGATGATGAATGTGTAGGGTGAATGTGTGTTAACTACCTGTGCGTATGTTAGCTTGGCCCAGCAGTAGAGGTAGGCTTTGTACTCCGTCAAACGAGTTGAAGTGATGGACTCCCTGGTGCAGGCCGTACATACCATTCTGATGCTGTGGACAGAGGAACACAGGAAAACAAAATGGATGAATATTAGACCTGCCTTGGAAGGCAACCTATTCCCTATGTGGCTCTGGTCAAAGGGAGTGCACTGTATAGGGTATAGTGTTCCATCTGGGATGTCCCCACTTTATGTTGCTGTATGCATCATGAAGACAAATTAGGAGTGTGTTCCAAAGGGCACCCTGTTATTTAGTACACTACTTTTGACCAGGACCCATAGGGAGGAGGTGAACACACACACTTTTTCCTCTCTCTTGCTCTTACTTTCTCTCTACACACACACACACACACACACACCTGTGGCAGGCCTGTCAGTATGGTGGATCGGCTGGGAGAACAGCTACTAACGGAGGTGAAGGCATTCTGGAACACCAGGCTGCGTCGACCCAGAGCGGCTAGGTGAGGCGTACGGACCACGGTGTTGTTATAGACCGACGTCTCGAAGCCTGCGTCGTCCGCTGAGAGAGCGAGGGGGGGAAGGGAGTGGGGAGAGTGAAGGGGGGAGAGATGAAGTGTGTTGACCGAGTAGCTAAGTAGAAGAACTGATGTCAAAAACTCACAAATACATCTGATCGAATTCATTGATCAGTGACACGCAGTGTCGATCTTTGATTAATTCAACTGCAGTTAATATAACCCAAAGCAAAAAGTGACTTACCGATAATAAGAAGAACATTCCTCTTCTTGCTCTCTACAACACAGCATATTACCGCCAGCAACAAAACGATCACATCATGACCAACGGCCATATCCGTCTCAGAAAGTTCCAAATCATAAACACAATCTTTTCAGTTGCAGTAAATTGCAGACTCCACTTTTTAAGAGAATATAGCATCAGCTCTATAAAGCTTATCTCAAACACTCCAGTCAAAGTGTTTGTTTGACATTATTGACATATTCTACATTGAAGTAAGCCTATCCTCTATTTACTGATTACTTTCGCAATAATCAATGTTTTGTTTTCTCTTGGTCAAAGAAAATGCAGTGTGAAAATCAATTTGATCTACTCCCGGAAACAGCGCGAACACAGCGCTTCAAACCCCGCCCACTTTGGTCACATGATCGTGGTCACATGAGGCGGAGTGTTTAAGTTTTGCCGGAGAAGAGTGGACGCAACGGAAGTCGCTCTTTTTTTCTTTCTTGCTCAGCGCAAGTGACATTTAGGGAAGATGGTGTCTTGATCAGCACAAGTTACATTTAAGGGAAGTGGTTTTGAAGAAACTGCAGTGATTATGTTGCTGACCTCGCTTAGTTGCTGCGGTCAGTAAACGAAAGAATAGATGTATTGTGATTGAAGAACACAGGCGTTTCATAAAGAATATATCGCCTGGAAATAGGTTTGTCTATTTAAGTAATTCATTCTTTGTCCATTCCACTGGATCATTTTATTGCCAGTCAGTATTTGCCTGCCTAGTATGTGTATCCGTCCGTCCGTGTGTGTCTGTCTCTGTCTGTACAGTGTATATTGTAATAAACCCAGGGTCGTTACATATGTATGTATGTATGTGTAAGATCTTGGCAATGTTGTGTGTGTGTGTGTGTGTGTGTGTGTGTGTGTGTGTGTGTGTGTGTGGGGTACGTGTAATGATGAGTGTGACGGGTGAATGTGTGTTACCTACCTGTGCTTGGCCCAGCAGTAAAGGTAGGCTTTGTACTCCGTCAGACGAGTTGAAGTGATGGACTTCCTGGTGCAGGCCGTACATACCATTTTGTGTGTGTGTCTGTGTGTGCGCCTGAGGCCTGAGCAGCTATGAAAATGACTGTGGACCCAATAACAAATTTAAAACTGTATGAGACCAGAATGCAAATTGTAAAGTAGATCTTCAACCAAATTGTCATGTGATCGTGGCTAGCCAGTGTCAAATAAATTTGCCAGTCAGCGCCATAGCAGTATATTCTAAATTGGATGTGGTGGGTTGGCATGGTGATACTATAGCCATATATTCTAAATGGGATGTGGTGGGTTGGCATGGTGATACAATAGCCATATATTCTAAATGAGATGTGGTGGGTTGGCATGGTGATTCCATAGCCATATATTCTAAATGGGATGTGGTGGGTTGGCATGGTGATACCATAGCCATATATTCTAAATGGGATGTGGTGGGTTGGCATGGTGATACAATAGCCATATATTCTAAATGAGATGTGGTGGGTTGGCATGGTGATTCCATAGCCATATATTCTAAATGGGATGTGGTGGGTTGGCATGGTGATACCATAAATGGGATGTGGTGGGTTGGCATGGTGATATTCTAAATGGGATGTGGTGGGTTGGCATGGTGATACCATAGCCATATATTCTAAATGTCATGTGGTGGGTTGGCATGGTGATACCATAGCCATATATTCTAGATGGGGTGGGTTGGCATGGTGACACCATAGCCATATATTCTAAATGGGATGGGGTGGGTTGGCATGGTGACCATACCATATATTCTAAATGGGATGCCATATATTCTAAATGGGATGGGGTGGGTTGGCATGGTGATACCATAGCCATATATTCTAAATGGGATGGGTTGGCATGGGATTGCCATATATTCTAAATGGGATGTGGTGGGTTGGCATGGTGATACTATAGCCATATATTCTAAATGGGATGTGGTGGGTTGGCATGGTGATTGGATGTGGTGGGTTGGCATGGTGATACCATAGCCATATATTCTAAATGGGATGTGGTGGGTTGGCATGGTGATACAATAGCCATATATTCTAAATGAGATGTGGTGGGTTGGCATGGTGATTCCATAGCCATATATTCTAAATGGGATGTGGTGGGTTGGCATGGTGATACCATAGCCATATATTCTAAATGGGATGTGGTGGGTTGGCATGGTGATACAATAGCCATATATTCTAAATGAGATGTGGTGGGTTGGCATGGTGATTCCATAGCCATATATTCTAAATGGGATGTGGTGGGTTGGCATGGTGATACCATAGCCATATATTCTAAATGGGATGTGGTGGGTTGGCATGGTGATACCATAGCCATATATTCTAAATGTCATGTGGTGGGTTGGCATGGTGATACCATAGCCATATATTCTAGATGGGGTGGGTTGGCATGGTGACACCATAGCCATATATTCTAAATGGGATGTGGTGGGTTGGCATGGTGATACCATAGCCATATATTCTAAATGGGATGGGTTGGCATGGTGATACCATAGCCATATATTCTAAATGGGATGTGGTGGGTTGGCATGGTGATACCATAGCCATATATTCTAAATGGGATGTGGTGGGTTGGCATGGTGATACTATAGCCATATATTCTAAATGGGATGTGGTGGGTTGGCATGGTGATTGGATGTGGTGGGTTGGCATGGTGATACCATAGCCATATATTCTAAATGGGATGTGGTGGGTTGGCATGGTGATACAATAGCCATATATTCTAAATGAGATGTGGTGGGTTGGCATGGTGATTCCATAGCCATATATTCTAAATGGGATGTGGTGGGTTGGCATGGTGATACCATAGCCATATATTCTAAATGGGATGTGGTGGGTTGGCATGGTGATACCATAGCCATATATTCTAAATGAGATGTGGTGGGTTGGCATGGTGATTCCATAGCCATATATTCTAAATGGGATGTGGTGGGTTGGCATGGTGATACCATAGCCATATATTCTAAATGGGATGTGGTGGGTTGGCATGGTGATACCATAGCCATATATTCTAAATGTCATGTGGTGGGTTGGCATGGTGATACCATAGCCATATATTCTAGATGGGGTGGGTTGGCATGGTGACACCATAGCCATATATTCTAAATGGGATGGGGTGGGTTGGCATGGTGACACCATAGCCATATATTCTAAATGGGATGTGGTGGGTTGGCATGGTGATACCATAGCCATATATTCTAAATGGGATGGGGTGGGTTGGCATGGTGATACCATAGCCATATATTCTAAATGGGATGGGTTGGCATGGTGATACCATAGCCATATATTCTAAATGGGATGTGGTGGGTTGGCATGGTGATACTATAGCCATATATTCTAAATGGGATGTGGTGGGTTGGCATGGTGATTGGATGTGGTGGGTTGGCATGGTGATACCATAGCCATATATTCTAAATGGGATGTGGTGGGTTGGCATGGTGATACAATAGCCATATATTCTAAATGAGATGTGGTGGGTTGGCATGGTGATTCCATAGCCATATATTCTAAATGGGATGTGGTGGGTTGGCATGGTGATACCATAGCCATATATTCTAAATGGGATGTGGTGGGTTGGCATGGTGATACCATAGCCATATATTCTAAATGTGTGGTGGGTTGGCATGGTGATACCATAGCCATATATTCTAAATGGGATGGGTGGGTTGGCATGGTGATACCATAGCCATATATTCTAAATGGGATGTGGTGGGTTGGCATGGTGATACCATGGTGATTCCATAGCCATATATTCTAAATGGGATGTGGTGGGTTGGCATGGTGATACCATAGCCATATATTCTAAATGGGATGTGGTGGGTTGGCATGGTGATACCATAGCCATATATTCTAAATGGGATGTGGTGGGTTGGCATGGTGATACCATAGCCATATATTCTAAATGGGATGTGGTGGGTTGGCATGGTGATACCATAGCCATATATTCTAAATGGGATGTGGTGGGTTGGCATGGTGATACCATAGCCATATATTCTAAATGGGATGTGGTGGGTTGGCATGGTGATACAATAGCCATATATTCTAAATGAGATGTGGTGGGTTGGCATGGTGATTCCATAGCCATATATTCTAAATGGGATGTGGTGGGTTGGCATGGTGATACCATAGCCATATATTCTAAATGGGATGTGGTGGGTTGGCATGGTGATACAATAGCCATATATTCTAAATGAGATGTGGTGGGTTGGCATGGTGATTCCATAGCCATATATTCTAAATGGGATGTGGTGGGTTGGCATGGTGATACCATAGCCATATATTCTAAATGGGATGTGGTGGGTTGGCATGGTGATACCATAGCCATATATTCTAAATGGGATGTGGTGGGTTGGCATGGTGATACCATAGCCATATATTCTAAATGGGGTGGGTTGGCATGGTGATACCATAGCCATATATTCTAAATGGGATGGGTTGGCATGGTGATACCATAGCCATATATTTTAAATGGGATGTGGTGGGTTGGCATGGTGATACCATAGCCGTATATTCTAAATTGGATGTGGTGGGTTGGCATGGTGATACCATAGCCATATATTCTAAATGGGATGTGGTGGGTTGGCATGGTGATACCATAGCCATATATTCTAAATGAGATGTGGTGGGTTGGCATGGTGATACCATAGCCATATATTCTAAATGGGATGTGGTGGGTTGGCATGGTGATACCATAGCCATATATTCTAAATGGGATGTGGTGGGTTGGCATGGTGATACCATAGCCATATATTCTAAATGGGATGTGGTGGGTTGGCATGGTGATACCATAGCCATATATTCTAAATGGGATGGGTTGGCATGGTGATACCATAGCCATATATTCTAAATGGGGTGGGTTGGCATGGTGATACCATAGCCATATATTCTAAATGGGGTGGGTTGGCATGGTGATACCATAGCCATATATTCTAAATGGGATGTGGTGGGTTGGCATGGTGATACCATAGCCATATATTCTAAATGGGATGGGTTGGCATGGTGATACCATAGCCATATATTCTAAATGGGATGTGGTGGGTTGGCATGGTGATACCATAGCCATATATTCTAAATTGGATGGGGTGGGTTGGCATGGTGATACCATAGCCATATATTCTAAATGGGATGGGGTGGGTTGGCATGGTGATACCATAGCCATATATTCTAAATGGGGTGGGTTGGCATGGTGATACCATAGCCATATATTTTGGGTGGATTGGCATGGTGATACCATAGCCATATATTCTAAATGGGATGGGGTGGGTTGGCATGGTGATACCATAGCCATATATTCTAAATGGGCTGGCATGGTGATACCATAGCCATATTTCTAAATGGGATGTGGTGGGTTGGCATGGTGATACCATAGCCATATATTCTAAATGGGATGTGGTGGGTTGGCATGGTGATACCATAGCCATATATTCTAAATGGGTGGTGGGTTGGCATGGTGATACCATAGCCATATATTCTAAATGGGGTGGGTTGGCATGGTGATACCATAGCCATATATTCTAATGGGGTGGGTTGGCATGGTGATACCATAGCCATATATTTAAATGGGTGGGTTGGCATGGTGATACCATAGCCATATATTCTAAATGGGATGGGTTTGGCATGGTGATACCATAGCCATATATTCTAAATGGGATGTGGTGGGTTGGCATGGTGATACCATAGCCATATATTCTAAATGGGATGTGGTGGCATGGTGGCATGGTGATTGGATGTGGTGGGTTGGCATGGTGATACCATAGCCATATATTCTAAATGGGATGTGGTGGGTTGGCATGGTGATACAATAGCCATATATTCTAAATGAGATGTGGTGGGTTGGCATGGTGATTCCATAGCCATATATTCTAAATGGGATGTGGTGGGTTGGCATGGTGATACCATAGCCATATATTCTAAATGGGATGTGGTGGGTTGGCATGGTGATACAATAGCCATATATTCTAAATGGGATGTGGTGGGTTGGCATGGTGATTGGATGTGGTGGGTTGGCATGGTGATACATAGCCATATATTCTAAATGGGATGGATTGGCATGGTGATACCATGGCCATATATTCTAAATGGGATGGGTGGTTGGCATGGTGATACCATAGCCATATATTCTAAATGAGATGTGGTGGGTTGGCATGGTGATACCATAGCCATATATTCTAAATGGGATGTGGTGGGTTGGCATGGTGATACCATAGCCATATATTCTAAATGGGATGGGTGGGTTGGCATGGTGATACCATAGCCATATATTCTAAATGGGATGGGTTGGCATGGTGATACCATAGCCATATATTCTAAATGGGATGTGGGTTGGCATGGTGATACCATAGCCATATATTCTAAATGGGATGGGGTGGGTTGGCATGGTGATACCATAGCCATATATTCTAAATGGGATGTGGTGGGTTGGCATGGTGATACCATAGCCATATATTCTAAATGGGATGGGTTGGCATGGTGATACCATAGCCATATTCTAAATGGGATGTGGTGGGTTGGCATGGTGATACCATAGCCATATATTCTGGGAATGGTGATACCATGTGGATGTGGGTTGGCATGGTGATTCCATAGCCATATATTCTAAATGGGATGTGGTGGGTTGGCATGGTGATACCATAGCCATATATTCTAAATGGGATGGGTGGGTTGGCATGGTGATACCATAGCCATATATTCTAAATGGGATGTGGTGGGTTGGCATGGTGATACCATAGCCATATATTCTGGATGGGGGTGGGTTGGCATGGGATACCATTGGCATTGGTGATACCATAGCCATGGGATGGGTGGGTTGGCATGGTGATACCATAGCCATATATTCTAAATGGGATGGGGTGGGTTGGCATGGTGATACCATAGCCATATATTCTAAATGGGGTGGTGGGTTGGCATGGTGATACCATAGCCATATATTCTAAATGGGATGTGGTGGGTTGGCATGGTGATACCATAGCCATATATTCTAAATGGGATGTGGTGGGTTGGCATGGTGATACCATGGCCATATATTCTAAATGGGATGGGTGGGTTGGCATGGTGATACCATAGCCATATATTCTAAATGGGATGTGGTGGGTTGGCATGGTGATACCATAGCCATATATTCTAAATGGGATGTGGTTGGCATGGTGATACCATAGCCATATATTCTAAATGGGATGTGGTGGGTTGGCATGGTGATACCATAGCCATATATTCTAAATGGGATGTGGTGGGTTGGCATGGTGATTATATTCTAAATGGGATGATTGGCATGGTGACACCATAGCCATATATTCTAAATGGGATGTGGTGGGTTGGCATGGTGATACCATAGCCATATATTCTAAATGGGATGTGGTGGGTTGGCATGGTGATACCATAGCCATATATTCTAAATGGGATGGGTGGGTTGGCATGGTGATACCATAGCCATATATTCTAAATGGGATGTGGTGGGTTGGCATGGTGATACCATAGCCATATATTCTAAATGGTGATACCATAGCCATATATTCTAAATGATGTGGTGGGTTGGCATGGTGATACCATAGCCATATATTCTAAATGGGATGTGGTGGGTTGGCATGGTGATACCATAGCCATATATTCTAAATGGGATGTGGTGGGTTGGCATGGTGATACCATAGCCATATATTCTAAATGGGATGTGGTGGGTTGGCATGGTGATACCATAGCCATATATTCTAAATGGGATGTGGGTTGGCATGGTGATACCATAGCCATATATTCTAAATGGGATGTGGTGGGTTGGCATGGTGATACCATAGCCATATATTCTAAATGGGATGGGGTGGGTTGGCATGGTGATACCATAGATATATTCTAAATGGGATGTGGTGGGTTGGCATGGTGATACCATAGCCATATATTCTAAATGGGATGTGGTGGGTTGGCATGGTGATACCATAGCCATATATTCTAAATGGGATGTGGTGTTGGCATGGTGATACCATAGCCATATATTCTAAATGGGATGTGGGTTGGCATGGTGATACCATAGCCATATATTCTAAATGGGATGGGTTTGGCATGGTGATACCATAGCCATATATTCTAAATGGGATGTGGTGCGTTGGCATGGTGATTAGCCATGGGATGGGTGATACCATAGCCATATATTCTAAATGGGATGTGGTGGGTTGGCATGGTGATACCATAGCCATATATTCTAAATGGGATGGGTGGGTTGGCATGGTGATACCATAGCCATATATTCTAAATGGGATGGGGTGGGTTGGCATGGTGATACCATAGCCATATATTCTAAATGGGATGGGTTGGCATGGTGATACCATAGCCATATATTCTAAATGGGGTGGGTTGGCATGGTGATACCATAGCCATATATTCTAAATGGGATGGGGTGGGTTGGCATGGTGATACCATAGCCATATATTCTAAATGGGGTGGGTTGGCATGGTGATACCATAGCCATATATTCTAAATGGGATGTGGTGGGTTGTTATGGTGATACCATAGCCATATATTCTAAATGGGATGATGATACCATAGCCATATATTCTAAATGGGATGTGGTGGTTGGCATGGTGATACCATAGCCATATATTCTAAATGGGATGTGGTGGGTTGGCATGGTGATACCATAGCCATATATTCTAAATGGGATGGGGTGGGTTGGCATGGTGATACCATAGCCATATATTCTAAATGGGATGTGGTGGGTTGGCATGGTGATACCATAGCCATATATTCTAATGGGGGATGTGGTGGGTTGGCATGGTGATACCATAGCCATATATTCTAAATGGGTGGTGGGTTGGCATGGTGATACCATAGCCATATATTCTAAATGGGATGGGGTGGGTTGGCATGGTGATACCATAGCCATATATTCTAAATGGGGTGGGTTGGCATGGTGATACCATAGCCATATATTTTGGGTGGATTGGCATGGTGATACCATAGCCATATATTCTAAATGGGATGGGGTTTGGCATGGTGAAACCATAGCCATATATTCTAAATGGGATGTGGGTTGGCATGGTGATACCATAGCCATATATTCTAAATGGGGTGGGTTGGCATGGTGATACCATAGCCATATATTCTAAATGGGATGGGTGGCATGGTGATACCATAGCCATATATTCTAAATGGGATGGGAGTTGGCATGGTGATACCATAGCCATATATTCTAAATGGGATGGGTGGGTTGGCATGGTGATACCATAGCCATATATTCTGGATGGGATGGGGTGGGTTGGCATGGTGATACCATAGCCATATATTCTAAATGGGGTGGGTTGGCATGGTGATACCATAGCCATATATTTTGGGTGGATTGGCATGGTGATACCATAGCTGTATATTCTAAATGGGATGGGGTGGGTTGGCATGGTGATACCATAGCCATATATTCTAAATGTTGGCATGGTGATACCATAGCTGTATATTCTAAATGGGATGGGGTGGGTTGGCATGGTGATACCATAGCCATATATTCTAAATGGGATGTGGTGGGTTGGCATGGTGATACCATAGCCATATATTCTAAATGGGATGTGGTGGGTTGGCATGGTGATACCATAGCCATATATTCTAAATGGGATGTGGTGGGTTGGCATGGTGATACCATAGCCATATATTCTAGATGGGGTGGGTTGGCATGGTGACACCATAGCCATATATTCTAAATGGGGTGGGTTGGCATGGTGATGCCATAGCCATATATTTTGGGTGGATTGGCATGGTGATACCATAGCCATATATTCTAAATGGGATGGGTTGGCATGGCGAAACCATAGCCATATATTCTAAATGGGGTGGGTTGGCATGGTGATACCATAGCCATATATTCTAAATGGGGTGGGGTGGGTTGGCATGGTGATGCCATAGCCATATATTTTGGGTGGATTGGCATGGTGATACCATAGCCATATATTCTAAATGGGATGGGTTGGCATGGTGATACCATAGCCATATATTCTGGATGGGGTGGGTTGGCATGGTGATACCATAGCCGTATATTCTAAATGGGATGGGGTGGGTTGGCATGGTGATACCATAGCCATATATTCTAAATGGGGTGGGTTGGCATGGTGATACCATAGCCATATATTTTGGGTGGATTGGCATGGTGATACCATAGCTGTATATTCTAAATGGGATGGGGTGGGTTGTTATGGTGATACCATAGCCATATATTCTAAATGTGCTGGCATGGTGATACCATAGCCGTATATTCTAGATTGGATGTGGTGTGTTGGCATGGTAATACCATAGCAAATTCTAAATGGGATGGGGTGGGTTGGCATGGTGATACCATAGCTGTATATTCTAAATGGGATGGGTTGGCATGGTGATACCATAGCCATATATTCTAAATGGGGTGGGTTGGCATGGTGATACCGTAGCCATATATTCTGGATGGGGTGGGTTGGCATGGTGATACCATAGCCATATATTTAGGGTGGGTTGGCATGGTGATACCATAGCTGTATATTCTAAATGGGATGGGGTGGGTTGGCATGGTGATACCATAGCCATATATTCTAAATGGGGTGGGTTGGCATGGTGATACCATAGCTGTATATTCTAAATGGGATGGGGTGGGTTGGCATGGTGATACCATAGCCATATATTCTAAATGGGGTGGGTTGGCATGGTGATACCATAGCCATATATTTTGGGTGGATTGGCATGGTGTTACCATAGCTGTATATTCTAAATGGGATGTGGTGGGTTGGCATGGTGATACCATAGCCATATATTCTAAATGGGTTGGCATGGTGATACCATAGCCGTATATTCTAGATGGGATGTGGTGTGTTGGCATGGTAATACCATAGCAAATTCTAAATGGGATGGGGTGAGTTGGCATGGTGATGCCATATGTTCTAAATGGGATGATGTGGCATGGTGACACCATAGCCATATATCCTGGATGGGATGGGGTGGGTTGGCATGGTGATACCATAGCCATGTATTCTAAATGGGGTGGGTTGGCATGGTGATACCATAACCATATATTCTAAATGGGATGGGTTGGCATGGTGATACCATAGCCATACATTCTGGATGGGATGGGGTGGGTTGGTATGGTGATACCATAGCCGTATATTCTAAATGGAATCAGGTGGGTTGGCATGGTGATGCCATAGATTTTAAATGGAGTGGGTTGGCATGGTGACACCATAGCCATAGATTTTAAATGGAGTGGGTTGGCATGGTGACACCATAGCCATAGATTTGAAATGGAGTGGGTTGGCATGGTGACACCATAGCCATAGATTTGAAATGGAGTGGGTTGGCATGGTGACACCATAGCCATAGATTTGAAATGGAGTGGGTTGGCATGGTGACACCATAGCCATAGATTTTAAATGGAGTGGGTTGGCATGGTGACACCATAGCCATAGATTTGAAATGGAGTGGGTTGGCATGGTGACACCATAGCCATAGATTTTAAATGGAGTGGGTTGGCATGGTGATAGTTAAATCAATCTGCATATGTTCTTTTGCCTCGACTGAATTTAGAAACTATATATTCAATAAATAAGTGAGACATAAATATTTTGCTCATTTTGCTCTGTCAGCAGTACAGGGATGAAAGTAGAGTATAGTAGACTGACTGATAAATGCACGTAGCTCACAGTCTAGTTCATCTTGGTTGGCACCCTGATATAAATCTCACACTTGTGGGTAGGATTTGAATAGTTAAAGGAAAAGTCCACCCTAAAACGACCGTTTGGTACAGTATTTGTTCCATGAGTCCATTGTTGACATAGTCCCAACATGTTATGCTAGTCAGCAATCCAATTTTTAAGATAAGCAACTTTCAAAATAGAGACATCATCACCATATGATGCCGAATACGTCATACGGGGATGATTTCTGTATTTTGAAAGTAGCTTATCTTGAAAACTCGATTGCTGACAAGCGAAACCATTTCCCTTTAAGTCTGTCAGGAGACGACAGTCTACAGTATGTCCTCTATTTTACCATCGTTGTCTTTGTTCTTTATGGGCTTTTATTGCTGGATTTAATTGACCACTTTTCTCCTTTCTTTCTGTTCTTTCATCACAGTGAGTGAACCTGTAATACCACACATGGAATGGAGACACACTGGGAGGATCTTGCCTTTCTGGATTCTAGAATGATGTGAGATCTGACGGTTCTGGGAACCTTGGTGATTCTCTGCTCTCTTGGTGTTTTGTCCTCTTTTACCTGCCTAATTGGAGTGTGAAGACGTGGATGTCATATTATAGTCGAGTTTGAACCTCACCCACCCTGAGGACTGAGGTAAGCAAACACAACCTACCTGGCCTACTGCTGCCACCTACAGTACCTTCCTGGTTTTGCCTGTTTGTGTGTCTATGGAATGGAGACATTGGATTGGTTTTCTTGTGTGTGTGTGTGTGTACTGTAGTCTCAAAATCTGCTTGTCAGCACTTTGTGTGTGTCTGCCTGTCTGTCTATGACTCTGCTCTCTGTCTACATTAACATCTCTCCGCCTCCTCCATCTCATGTTCGGCCCTTCACCAACTACAGACCCTCCTCTGTCCTGTTCCGTCCTGGTTCCAGGCAACATGATGGAGCCCCTAGTGGACCGGCCCGGGCCCCAGATTGGAAGGTCCTCTCTGGGGGAGAGAATGGCCTCCTGCTGCTCCTACAGAACCCTCCAGGCCTGGCTCCCCATCCTCACCTGGTTACCCAAGTAGGTGTCCCACCCTCATCTCTTTCTCTGGTGATGAGAGACAAAGGCTGCCCAGCTAGCACATAATGTTCTGAGAACCATGTGTTTCTTAGGTGGAAACGTCAGTACTTCAGCATAACGTTTTCTACAGGTTTCTTCATGGTTCGATTTAAAGTCATGTTCTCAGAACATTAAGAAAACCTTCCATAAAAACCACGAGAAAACATTAGTAAAGTTCAAAGAACGTTCTAAGAATGTTATTTAAAAACAAATACATTCCGTTCTCAGCGTCAACAAAACTCTCTCCTTTATTGTTTTTACATAATGTTCAGTTGTTGGCTGTGCCCACTAATTGGCCAACCCTGATCTTAATGAGGGGTTGATTACTTTGATATGGGGTCTAAATGAGCTAAAAGGAACAGCTTTGAAAGAGTTAAGAAAACATGGCCTGCTAGCTCCATCCTGGTGGCGCAGTGGACTAATTCCATGGATAGAGAACAGAGGAGCATAGATATGAATGTCACTGACGCCTTGCCACAATAAAAAATATATGTATTTGCATGATTGATACTTAGGACACATGTAAATTCATATGCTTATCTGTGCTGGGAGTTCAGAACAGTGAACCCAAACTAAACTAGCATATTCTTATCTGTGCTGGGAGTTCAGAACAGTGAACCCAAACTAAACCAGCAGGGTTATTAAGGCATGTTGTCTGAACGTTATTTATTTACTGTCAAATATGTCTTGGTCTCTGTGTCTCTCTCTCTTTCAATCTAAATCCTTGGGGAGCTAACACAAGTCTTTCTGTGTTTTCTCCACCTCCAGGTACAGGCTGAGCTGGCTCCAGATGGACCTGATAGCAGGTCTCACCGTGGGTCTAACCACCGTACCACAGGCCCTGGCTTATGCTGAGGTGGCCGGCCTACCTGTACAGGTGAGAGATCCAATGGATCACAGTTCATAGGCCTGAGTGTCTATAGACCATAGTATGTACAGGTGAGAGGGAGGAGCCAGGGGTGGGGGTTTGTCTGTACAGGTGAGAGGGAGGGGCTGGGGGCAGGGGTTTGTCTGTACAGGTGAGAGGGAGGGGCTGGGGGCAGGGTATATCTGTACAGGTGAGAGGGAGGAGCAAGGGGCAGGGGTTTGTCTGTACAGGTGAGAGGGAGGGGCTGGGGGCAGGGTATATCTGTACAGGTGAGAGGGAGGGGCTGGGGGCAGGGTATATCTGTACAGGTGAGAGGGAGGAGCCAGGGGTGGGGGTTTGTCTGTACAGGTGGGAGGGAGGAGCCAGGGGTGGGATTTTATCTGTACAGGTGAGAGGCAGGGGCTGGGGGCAGGGTTTATCTGTACAGGTGAGAGGGAGGAGCCAGGGGTGGGATTTTAGCTGTACAGGTGAGAGGGAGGGGCTGGGGGAGGGTTTATCTGTACAGGTGAGAGGAAGGAGCCAAAGGGTAGGATTTATCTGTACAGGTGAGAGGGAGGGGCTGGGGGAGGGTTTATCTGTACAGGTGAGAGGAAGGAGCCAAGGGGTAGGATTTATCTGTACAGGTGAGAGGGAGGGGCTGGGGGCAGGGTATATCTGTACAGGTGAGAGGGAGGGGCTGGGGGCAGGGTATATCTGTACAGGTGAGAGGAAGGAGCCAAGGGGTAGGATTTATCTGTACAGGTGAGAGGAAGGAGCCAAGGGGTAGGATTTATCTGTACAGGTGAGAGGAAGGAGCCAAGGGGTGGGGGTTTATCTGTACAGGTGAGAGGAAGGAGCCAAGGGGTAGGATTTATCTGTACAGGTGAGAGGAAGGAGCCAAGGGGTGGGGGTTTATCTGTACAGGTGAGAGGAAGGAGCCAAGGGGTAGGATTTATCTGTACAGGTGAGAGGGAGGGGCTGGGGGCAGGGTATATCTGTACAGGTGAGAGGGAGGGGCTGGGGGCAGGGTATATCTGTACAGGTGAGAGGAAGGAGCCAAGGGGTGGGGGTTTATCTGTACAGGTGAGAGGAAGGAGCCAAGGGGTAGGATTTATCTGTACAGGTGAGAGGCAGGGGCTGGGGGCAGGGTATATCTGTACAGGTGAGAGGAAGGAGCCAAGGGGTAGGATTTATCTGTACAGGTGAGAGGCAGGGGCTGGGGGCAGGGTATATCTGTACAGGTGAGAGGAAGGAGCCAAGGGGTAGGATTTATCTGTACAGGTGAGAGGGAGGGGCTGGGGGCAGGGTATATCTGTACAGGTGAGAGGGAGGGGCTGGGGGCAGGGTTTATCTGTACAGGTGAGAGGGAGGGGCTGGGGGCAGGGTTTATCTGTACAGGTGAGAGGGAGGAGTCAGGGTTAAATAGTTAGGCCTACCTGTACTGGTGAGTGGTAGTAGAAGTACCTGCTATATCTCTGGGACAAGGCCTCTCACGCCAGAAGGATCACATGCTGTTTCTAGTGTTGTATTAATAAACTTTTGGCACACCTATGTTGTTACATTATCCAACCCCTCACAGTAAGCATAGTTGAGTGTAATGTTGAACATGTTATTGGATCATATAGCTTTATAGACCTCAGTGTGCATCCCAAATGGCACCCTATGTCCTATATAGTGCACTACTTTTGACCGGAGCCCTATGGGGGAATGAATAGGGACACAGTTCATAGGCCTGAGTGTCTATAGACCATAGTCATCAAGTCCTCTCATGTTTTAGTACACTACAGCTTTACCTCGGGGACTCTTTTACCTGCTACCTGACATAACACTCTTCTCCCTCCATTTTCTCCTACAATCCCCCTCACTTCTCCTCTACTCTCTTTTTTTTCCCTACCCAGACCCCTCTCTCTGTCTCTCTGTCTCTCTGTCTCTCTCTCTGTCTGTCTGTCTGTCTCGCTCTTTCTCGCTCTTTCTCGCTCTCTCTGTCTCTCTGTGTCTCTGTCTGTCTGTCTGTCTGTCTGTCTGTCTGTCTGTCTGTCTTTCTCGCTCTTTCTCGCTCTGTCTGTCTGTCTGTCTGTCTGTCTCTCTCTGGCTCTTGCTCTCTCTCAATTCAATTCAAAGGGCTTTATTGGCATGGGAATCATATGTTTACGTTGCCAAAGCAAGTGAAATGGATGAACAAACGTGAAATAAACACTAAAAACTAACAGTAAACATTACACTCACACATTTTCCAAAATAATAAAGACATTTCAAATGTCATGTTATGTCTATATACAGTGTTGTAGCGATGTGCAAATAGTTAGTTAAAGTACAAAATGGAAAATAAATACATATGGATTGTATTTACAATGGTGTTTGTTCTTCACTGGTTGCCCTTTTCTTGTGGCAACAGGTCACAAATCTTGCCGCTGTGATGGAACACTGTGGTATTTCACCCAGTAGATATGGGAGTTTATCAAAATTGGATTTGTTTTCGAATTCTTTGTGGGTCTGTGTAATCTGAAGGAAATGTATGTCTCTAATATGGTTATACATTTGGCAGGAGGTTAGGAAGTGCAGATCTCTCTCTACTTCCTTTAAGTCAAATGATCCCCCTCTCTACAGTACGGCTTGTACTCAGCCTTCATGGGTGGGTTCATCTATACGTTTCTGGGAACCTCCAAGGATGTAACCCTGGGTCCTACTGCCATCATGTCCCTGCTGTGTGCCTCCTACGTGGGGGGAGACCCGGTCCGAGCCGTCCTCCTCAGCCTGATCTGTGGAACCATACAGACCGCCATGGCTCTACTACGTTTGGGTAGGGGAGAAATAATAGTTTGTTGTAGATTGTCTTCAAGATCATCCTCATAGTTCTGGTTCTAGATCACCCTTGTAGTTCTGGTTCTAGATCACCCTCGTAGTTCTGGTTCTAGATCACCCTCGTAGTTCTGGTTCTAGATCATCCTTGTAGTTATGGTTCTAGATCACCCTCATAGTCCTTGTTCTAGATCACCCTCGTAGTCCTGGTTCTAGATCAACCCTGTAGTTCTGGTTCTAGATCAACCTTGTAGTCCTGGTTCTAGATCAACCTTGTAGTCCTGGTTCTAGATCAACCTTGTAGTCCTGGTTCTAGATCAACCTCATAGTTCTGGTTCTAGATCATCCTCATAGTCCTGGTTCTAGATCAACCTCGTAGTTCTGGTTCTAGATCATCCTCGTAGTCCTGGTTCGAGATCACCCTCATAGTTATGGTTCTAGATCACCCTCATAGTTCTGGTTCTAGATCATCCTCAAAGTTCTATTTCTAGATAATTTCTGGTTTCAGGGTTTCTTCTGGACTTCATCTCATTTCCGGTGATCAAAGGCTTCACCTGTGCTGCCGCGGTAACCATAGGCTTCGGTCAAGTCAAGGTGAGACACACACACACACACACACACACACACACACACACACACACACACACACACACACACATCCCTGTGTGAGGACAGTGTTAATCCAGTGTTATTCTGTCTCCAGAATGTGCTGGGACTGAAGGATATACCTCATGAGTTCTTCCTGCAGGTCTACTACACCTTCTACAGGATACCTGAGACCAGGTAGAGTAGAGGACTGGTCTACACCTTCTACAGGAAACCTGAGACCAGGTAGAGTAGAGGACTGGTCTACACCTTCTACAGGAAACCTGAGACCAGGTAGAGTAGAGGACTGGTCTACACCTTCTACAGGAAACCTGAGACCAGGTAGAGTAGAGGACTGGTCTACACCTTCTACAGGAAACCTGAGACCAGGTAGAGTAGAGGACTGGTCTACACCTTCTACAGGATACCTGAGACCAGGTAGAGTAGAGGACTGGTCTACACCTTCTACAGGAAACCTGAGACCAGGTAGAGTAGAGGACTGGTCTACACCTTCTACAGGAAACCTGAGACCAGGTAGAGTAGAGGACTGGTCTACACCTTCTACAGGAAACCTGAGACCAGGTAGAGTAGAGGACTGGTCTACACCTTCTACAGGAAACCTGAGACCAGGTAGAGTAGAGGACTGGTCTACACCTTCTACAGGAAACCTGAGACCAGGTAAAGACCACACCTTCTACAGGTGAGACCAGGAAACCTAGAGAGACTGGTCTACACCTTCTACAGGAAACCTGAGACCAGGTAGAGTAGAGGACTGGTCTACACCTTCTACAGGAAACCTGAGACCAGGTAGAGTAGGCCTATAGTAGGCTACACTTTTGTGTGTGTGTGTGTAATGTTGTTGTAACGTGTGTGTGTAATGTTGTAACGTGTGTGTGTGTGTAATGTTGTAATGTGTGTGTGTGTGTGTGTGTGTGTAATATTGTTGTAATTGTGTGTGTGTGTGTGTAGGATAGGAGACGTGGTTCTAGGTCTGCTGTGTCTGTGTCTGCTGGTGACGTTGCAGTGGATGAAGAGTACCCTGGAACCCCCGTCAGAACAGGAGGCCCTCCTCACCAGGGCCGCTCACAGTCTGGTCTGGGGCATCGCTACCGGTCAGTACCGGGAGGGGGGGGGTGTGTGTGTGTGTGTGAGAGAGAGAGTATAATGTGTGTGTCTCCCCACCACAGTGCGTAATGCGTTGGTCGTAGTGGCGGCGTCCTTCCTGGCGTTCTCATGGAATGCGTTTGGCTCACCGGTCTTCACCATTACCGGGAAAACATCCCAGGGCCTGCCGCCGTTCAGAGCCCCTCCCGTCTCCGAGACCACGCCCAACGGTACCAGCATCAGCTTCGGAGAGATCATAGAGGTGAGTGACAGACCAATAGGGATACAGAGTTGGTGAGTGACAGGGGGACAGACCAATGGGGATACAGGGCGGGGGAGTGGCAGGTGGATTGACCAATTTGGATACAGAGTTGACACTGGAGAGTGGGTGTCGTAATTTAGTTATCACCATTGGGGAGAGCAGGGGGAGAGTGAGCTGAACCAATGATATTACAGTATTGATTTGTTAGTGTTGAGTTGTCACAGTATTATGTTTCCAATTAGGTTACAGTGAAAAGTAACAAGCTATTACAGCAAAGGTCCCCAGTCGCTCTTGGTCAGTATGCTAAGCCAATCAGGGAACAGTAATTAGTCATTAGAATGCCGTTGTCCAATCACATCTCGGATATGAGTGATTGAAAACCCCTTCTGACCAATCCCGTGGCAGGATTTTGGAGGAGGGCTGGCTGTCATCCCCTTCATGGGAGTACTGGAGAGCATTGCCATCGCTAAAGCCTTCGGTGAGAGCTGTGTGTGTGTGTGTGTGTGTGTGTGAGAGAGAGCTGTGTGTGTGTGTGAGAGAGCTGTGTGTATGTGTGTGTGTGTGTGTGTGTGAGCTGTGTGTGTGTGTGTGTGTGTGAGCTGTGTGTGAGAGCTGTGTGTGTGTGTGTGAGAGCTGTGTGTATGTGTGTGTGTGTGAGAGCTGTGTGTGTGTGTGTGTGTGTGTGTGTGTGTGTGTGAGAGCTGTGTGTCATGTTACTGGTGCACTCTTTCTGTACCAACGTGTGTTGTTAAATGTTTATTATTATTTTATTATTGTTATTTATTTGACCAGAGAAGTCACATTGAGGATGGAATATCTAAAAAATCTTGCATAATTATTCTGTTTCTCTATCTTCTTTGCTTTTAAGTGAGTTTAAATGCACTTTGAATAAAGTTTGATTTGATTTGAATCCCCAGCCAGTCAGAATGACTATAGGATCAATGCCAACCAGGAACTGTTTGCTATTGGTCTAACCAACATTATGGGATCCTTCGTCTCAGCCTATCCAGTCACAGGAAGCTTCGGAAGGTGTGTGTGCATTAGTGTTGCCATGACACCAGTATGGTGATACTAGGAAGTAAGGAAACTAAGGAAACACAACATGAAGCAGACTGAAGCTCTTGAAACAGTTCTAATGTTGGAAACCAAGTTGTACCACACAATATGTTACAAAAGTAGGTTTTAAAGGAGTTTAGTCTGCTTAGTGTTTTATTTTTTGCCATGGAAAATACTGACAACACTAATGTCCGTGTGTTTCCTGTGTAGTGTGTGTGTGTGTGTGTGTGTTTGTGTTATATACACGCTCATGTATAATCTGCCCATGTTCAGGACTGCAGTGAACTCCCAGACAGGGGTGTGTACACCAGCCGGAGGCATAGTCACTGGTAAGACAGAATTTACTACAAATATCACTCCCATTTCTCTTTCTCTCTCTCCTATCCATCCATCTTTCTCTCTCTCCTATCCATCCATCTTTCTCTCTCTCCTATCCATCCATCTTTCTCTCTCTCCTATCCATCCATCTCTCTCTCTCTCCTATCCATCCATCTTTCTCTCTCTCCTATCCATCCATCTTTCTCTCTCTCCTATCCATCCATCTTTCTCTCTCTCCTATCCATCCATCTTTCTCTCTCTCTCTCTCCTATCCATCCATCTTTCTTTCTCTCTCTCATATCCATCCATCTTTCTCTCTCTCTCTCATATCCATCCATCTTTCTCTCTCTCCTATCCATCCATCTCTCTCTCTCCTATCCATCCATCTTTCTCTTCTCTCTCTCATATCCATCCATCTTTCTCTCTCTCTCTCATATCCATCCATCTTTCTCTCTCTCTCTCTCATATCCATCCATCTTTCTCTCTCTCTCTCTCATATCCATCCATCTTTCTCTCTCTCTCTATCCATCCATCTTTCTCTCTCTCTCTCCCATCCATCTTTCTCTCTCTCTCTCCTATCCATCATCTTTCTCTCTCTCTCTCCTATCCATACATCTTTCTCTCTCTCTCTCCTATCCATCCATCTTTCTCTCTCTCTCTCCTATCCATACATCTTTCTCTCTCTCTCCTATCCATCTTTCTCTCTCCTATCCATCCATCTTTCTCTCTCTCTCTCCTATCCATCCATCTTTCTCTCTCTCTCTCCCATCCATCCATCTTTCTCTCTCTCCCTCCTATCCATCCATCTTTCTCTCTCTGTACTGTACTGCAATGTTGTTGTAGTATAGTTGTTTACTGTATAATACTGCAGTACACTTGTAAATATTGTGTAGTGTCTGCCGCCCCCTGGTGTTGAGGTATAGTAGTTAGTATACTGTAATTAATGTGTGGTATCTGTCTGGTGTTGAGGTGTGGTAGTGTATTGTGTAGTAGTTAGTATACTGTAATTAATGTGTGGTATCTGTCTGATGTTGAGGTGTGGTAGTGCTGTTGTCCCTGGCCTTCCTGATGCCAGCATTCTACTACATCCCTAAAGCCTCTCTGGCAGCAGTCATCATCTGTGCTGTGGCTCCCCTGGTCGACTACCGTGTCGTCATGCAGTTCTGGAGGATACGCAGTGAGTCGTTTGTGTTGAATTTGTGTGTCAGTGTGTATTTCAAATCTGTGTGTGTGTGTGTGTGTGTGTGTGTGTGTTTTCAAATGTGTGTGTGGGTGTGTGTGTGTGTGTGTGTTTTCAAATCTGTGTGTGTGTGGGTGTGTGTGTTAGAGCTTGATCTGGTGCCGTTCCTGATCACCTTCCTGTTGAGTTTCTGGGAGGTGCAGTACGGCATTGTGGGAGGTGTAGTTGTTTCTGGACTCATGCTGCTCTACAATGTAGCCAGGCCCAGCATAAAGGTAATGTGTATGTGTGCGTGCGTGCATTCATTTGTGTGTGTGTGCATAATACTATGGGCTGTGTCTGTGTGTGTCTGTGTGTAACAGGTGTGTCTGTGTGTACATGTGTGTGTGTTCTCTCTGTGTGTACAGGTGTGTGTGTGCTCTCTGTGTGTACAGGTGTGTGTGCTCTCTGTGTATACAGGTGTGTGTGCTCTCTGTGTGTACAGGTGTGTGTGCTCTCTGTGTGTACAGGTGTGTGTGCTCTCTGTGTGTACCAGGTGTGTGTGTGTGTGTTCTCTCTGTGTATACAGGTGTGTGATCATGGTGTTTTGGTGATGGAGTTAGATAGTGGACTCAGTTTCCCCTCCACAGAGTACCTCAACACTGTCCTATACACTCAGGCACTGCAGGGTAAGAGAGCGTGTGTGTATTCTGGAATGCTGGAACATTGTTAATGTGGGAGGCAATCCGTCTGCCTAGGGAGACTAATCTTTCCTCCTCTTGTGCGTGCCACCCCCCCCCTTCTCTCCTCTCCCCCTCCCTGTCTCCCTCAGCCTCTCCTCCTAGGTCAGTGGTCCTGGACTGTCATCATGTCAATACTGTAGACTATACAGTTGTCAACGAGCTCAGGGACCTGCTACGACAGTTCAAACTACGAGGGGTCGGACTCATCTTCTCTGGCCTGCAGGTACTGACTGACTGACTGGGTGTGTTCTGGCCTGCAGGTACTGACTGACTGACTGGCTGTGTTCTGGCCTGCAGGTACTGACTGACTGGGTGTGTTCTGGCCTGCAGGTACTGACTGACTGACTGGGTGTGTTCTGGCCTGCAGGTACTGACTGACTGACTGACTGGGTGTGTTCTGGCCTGCAGGTACTGACTGACTGACTGGGTGTGTTCTGGCCTGCAGGTACTGACTGACTGACTGGGTGTGTTCTGGCCTGCAGGTACTGACTGACTGACTGGGTGGTTCTGGCTGACTGACTGACTGGGTGTGTTCTGGCCTGCAGGTACTGACTGACTGACTGGGTGTGTTCTGGCCTGCAGGTACTGACTGACTGACTGGCTGTGTTCTGGCCTGCAGGTACTGACTGGCTGTGTTCTGGCCTGCAGGTACTGACTGACTGACTGGGTGTGTTCTGGCCTGCAGGTACTGACTGACTGACTGGGTGTGTTCTGGCCTGCAGGTACATTAGTCGACCAACAATGATGAAGTATAATCCGACTGATTGCATCTCTCTCTGTTTCTTCTCTTCTCTTCCCTCTGTCTCTCTCTCTCTTCTCTTCCCTCTGTCTCTCTCTCTCTCTGTTTCTTCTCTTCTCTTCCCTCTCTCTCTTCTCTTCCCTCTGTCTCTCTCTCTGTTTCTTCTCTTCTCTTCCCTCTGTCTCTCTCTCTCTTCCCTCTGTCTCTCTCTCTTCTCTTCCCTCTGTCTCTCTCTCTCTCTTCTCTGTTTCTTCTCTTCTCTTCCCTCTGTCTCTCTCTCTATTCTCTTCCCTCTGTCTGTCTCTCTCTCTATTCTCTTCCCTCTGTCTCTCTCTCTTCTCTTTCCCTCTGTCTCTCTCTCTTCTCTTCCCTCTGTCTCTCTCTCTCTATTCTCTTCCCTCTGTCTCTCTCTCTCTTCTCTTCCCTCTGTCTCTCTCTCTCTTCTCTTCCCTCTGTCTCTCTGTCTCTCTCTCTTCTCTTCCCTCTGTCTCTCTCTCTCTTCTCTTCCCTCTGTCTCTCTCTCTTTCTCTTCCCTCTGTCTCTCTCTCTCTTTCTCTTCCCTCTGTCCCTCTCTCTCTCTCTCTCTTCCTCTTCCCTCTGTCTCTCTCTCTCTTCTCTTCCCTCTGTCTCTCTCTCTCTTCTTCCCTCTTCCCTCTGTCTCTCTCTCTCTCTTCTCTTCCCTCTGTCTCTCTCTCTCTCTCTTCTCTTCCCTCTGTCTCTCTCTCTCTTCTCTTCCCTCTGTCTCTCTCTCTCTCTTCTCTCTGTCTCTCTCTCTTCTCTTCCCTCTGTCTCTCTCTCTCTCTTTCTGTCTTCTCTTCTCTTCCCTCTGTCTCTCTCTCTCTTCTCTTCCCTCTGTCTGTCTCTCTCTCTTCTCTTCCCTCTGTCTGTCTCTCTCTCTATTCTCTTCCCTCTGTCTCTCTCTCTCTTCTCTTCCCTCTGTCTCTCTCTCTCTCTTCCCTCTGTCTCTCTCTCTCTTTCTGTCTTCTTCTCTTCCCTCTGTCTCTCTCTCTCTTCTCTTCCCTCTGTCTCTCTCTCTCTCTTCTCTTCCCTCTGTCTCTCTCTCTCTTCTCTTCCCTCTGTCTCTCTCTCTCTCTCTTGTCCCTCTGTCTCTCTCTCTCTTCTCTTCCTCTGTCTCTCTCTCTCTCTCTCTCTTCCCTCTGTCTGTCTCTCTCTCTCTTCTTTCCCTCTGTCTCTCTCTCTCTCTTCTCTTCCCTCTGTCTCTCTCTCTCTTCTCTTCCCTCTGTCTCTCTCTCTATTCTCTTCCCTCTGTCTCTCTCTCTCTCTTCCCTTCTCTTCCCTCTGTCTCTCTCTCTCTCTCTCTCTTCCCTCTGTCTCTCTCTCTCTCTCTTCCCCCTCTGTCTCTCTCTCTCTTCTCTTCCCTCTGTCTCTCTCTCTCTTCTCTTCCCTCTGTCTCTCTCTCTCTTCTCTTCCCTCTGTCTCTCTCTCTCTCTTTCTCTTCCCTCTGTCTCTCTCTCTATTCTCTTCCCTCTGTCTCTCTCTCTATTCTCTTCCCTCTGTCTGTCTCTCTCTCTCTCTCTTCCCTCTGTCTCTCTCTCTCTATTCTCTTCCCTCTGTCTCTCTCTCTCTCTCTCTTCTCTTCCCTCTGTCTCTCTCTCTTTCTCTTCCCTCTGTCTCTCTATTCTCTTCCCTCTGTCTCTCTCTCTCTTCCCTCTGTCTCTCTCTCTCTTCTCTTCCCTCTGTCTCTCTCTCTCTTCTCTTCCCTCTGTCTCTCTTCTCTTCCCTCTGTCTCTCTCTCTTCTCTTCCTTCCTCTGTCTCTCTCTCTTCTCTTCCCTCTGTCTCTCTCTCTCTCTCTTCTCTTCTCTTCTCTTCCCTCTGTCTCTCTCTCTCTTCTCTTCCCTCTGTCTGTCTCTCTCTCTCTATTCTCTTCCCTCTGTCTGTCTCTCTCTCTATTCTCTTCCCTCTGTCTCTCTCTCTTCTCTTCCTTCCCTCTGTCTCTCTCTCTTCCCTTCCCTCTGTCTCTTCTCTCTCTCTGTTTCTTCTCTTCCCTCTGTCTCTCTCTCTCTTCTCTTCCCTCTGTCTCTCTCTCTCTATTCTCTTCCCTCTGTCTCTCTCTCTCTTCTCTTCCCTCTGTCTCTCTCTCTTCTCTTCCCTCTGTCTCTCTCTCTATTCTCTTCCCTCTGTCTCTCTCTCTATTCTCTTCCCTCTGTCTCTCTCTCTCTCTTCTCTTCCCTCTGTCTCTCTCTCTCTCTTCTCTTCCCTCTGTCTCTCTCTCTTCTCTGTCTCTCTCCTTCCCTCTCTGTCTCTCTCTCTCTTCTCTTCCCTCTGTCTCTCTCTCTCTTCTCTTCCCTCTGTCTCTCTCTCTCTTCTTCTCTTCCTCTGTCTCTCTCTCTCTCTTCTCTTCCCTCTGTCTCTCTCTCTCTTCTCTTCCCTCTGTCTCTCTCTCTCTTCTCTTCCCTCTGTCTCTCTCTCTCTTATTCTCTTCCTGTCTCTGTCTCTCTCTCTCTATTCTCTTCCCTCTGTCTCTCTCTCTATTCTCTTCCCTCTGTCTCTCTCTCTATTCTCTTCCCTCTGTCTGTCTCTCTCTCTTCTCTTCCCTCTGTCTCTCTCTCTCTATTCTCTTCCCTCTGTCTCTCTCTCTCTCTCTCTTCTCTCTCTTCTCTGTCTCTCTCTCTATTCTCTTCCCTCTGTCTCTCTATTCTCTTCCCTCTGTCTCTCTCTTCTCTTCCCTCTGTCTCTCTCTCTCTTCTCTTCCCTCTGTCTCTCTCTCTCTTCCCTCTGTCTCTCTCTCTCTTCTCTTCCCTCTGTCTCTCTCTCTCTTCTCTTCCCTCTGTCTCTCTCTCTCTTCTCTTCCCTCTGTCTCTCTCTCTCTTCTTCCCTCTGTCTCTCTCTCTCTTCTCTCTTCCCCTCTGTCTCTCTCTCTATTCTCTTCCCTCTGTCTCTCTCTCTCTTCCCTCTGTCTCTCTCTCTTTCTCTTCCCTCTGTCTCTCTCTCTCTTCTCTTCCCTCTGTCTTCTCTTCCCTCTGTCTCTCTCTCTCTTCTCTTCCCTCTGTCTCTCTCTCTCTTCTCTTCCCTCTGTCTGTCTCTCTCTCTCTTCTCTTCCCTCTGTCTGTCTCTCTCTCTCTTCTCTTCCCTCTGTCTGTCTCTCTCTCTCTTCTCTTCCCTCTGTCTGTCTCTCTCTCTCTTCTCTTCCCTCTGTCTCTCTCTCTTCTCAGTATTCGGTCTTGGAGGTCCTGTTAGCAGCAGACCTGCCGGATCTTAGACACACCGCCAGTGTGGAGGCGGCACTAACCATCCTATCGGGTAGCACTTAGTGACTGACACTACAACCAACCAATCACAGACGAGAACAGTGATATATATATATATATATATATTTTTTTTTTTTAAGCTGTCCTGAACCAATCCCTGCTGAGTGCACCGATTACACTCCACTCAACGGACCCTGACACTGAAATCAGAATGATTGGTATGGATCTGGACCAATCAGGGTACAGCGGTGGCCAAGAATGTCCCTGCCCCTCACCAATTGATTGGCTGTCAAGCAGTTGACAGGTTGTCAATCCCCTTTTTTTAACCAAGGATGAGAACCGATCTCTTATGCTTTTCCACTCTGAAGATGCTGCTGTGTGATGGGTTTCTTCTTGTAGTTTATAATAATGTTGTTGAAGGTATCTGTAGACACTGATCAAGTCTAGAGTAGGTTTGTGGTTTCTATCACTAATGGACATTTCAATGTCTCTGTGTGCAGTTTGAAGGTAGTTTCTGGCCCATTGCTAACTAGCGTTAGCATAATGACTGGAAGTTTACAGGAACTGCTAGCACACACACACTACCTTTATCCTGGGTCTGTTTTAACAGGTTTGCTCTGTGTGTTAACCCCTTCAGAGCCAACATACACAGAGGAACTGGAGGACGGGAAATCACTTCTCAGGAAGTGATGTAAGGAAAGAAGCCCCACCCTCTCAACACTTAACTTCCTGTTGTTTGTGTTCCAAATCAAAATTCCAAATCCTTTCCAAGCCCCTACCCGTGTGTCCCAATCCTGGTCCCGCGGACCCTTAAGGGGGCACATTTTTGTTTTTGCCCTCGCACTCACAAACCTGATTCAACCAAATGCTTGATGAGAAGTTGATTAGTTGAATTAAGCTAAAAACAAAACGTGCACCGCCTTGGGTCCCCGGACCAGGATTGGGAAGCCCTCACCGGAGTCAGTGTGTGGATAGGTGGAAGCAATATGGAGGAAATAGCACTTAGCCTGTCCAGAGATGTAACTGTATATCTAATATCTATGGAATGTTTTGATTTACATAGGTGTTAGGGATCTATCTGGTATAGGACGGGTCAAATATCCTTAGACTGGTGAGGTACTTACACTATTGCAACTTTGCTTTTAAATGTTCTTCTTATACGCATTAATACATATAATATATTATTGTATACATTTGCTTGATCAATTAGACTTTGATAAATTACAATTATTGATGCCTTTCAAATTGATCAATTGTACTTTATTGGTTGCCTCTATTGGATGAGAAGTTGACTGTCTCCTACTCTGTGTGTGTGTGTGTGTGTGTGTATTTACCTGTACGATCATGACCATTAGAAGAATATCACATTCCAAATGGTTTGTGCCTTGCATGTCCTGCACTTAATACAATTATTATTATTTTTTTTAACACTTTGAAACGTGTTAATTCTTACTTAGAAATGTATTTGATAAGACTGACAATTTGTATACAGCTCCAAACTTAATTTAATGCAGTGAATTAACCAGTGTTGTAAAGTGCTTAAGTAAAGATACTTTAAAGTACATTCCTAAAGAAAATAATGTACTTTTTACTACATTCCTACATTCATTCTAAAGAAAATAATGTACTTTTTACTCCACTACATTCCTAAAGAAAATAATGTACTTTTTACTCCACTACATTCCTAAAGAAAATAATGTACTTTTTTACTTTTCCTAAAGAAAATAATGTACTTTTACCACTACATTCCTAAAGAAAATAATGTACTTTTTACTCCACTACATTCCTAAAGAAAATAATGTACTTTTTACTCCACTACATTCCTAAAGAAAATAATGTACTTTTTACTCCACTACATTCCTAAAGAAAATAATGTACTTTTTACTCCACTACATTCCTAAAGAAAATAATGTACTTTTTACTTCAAAGAAAATTTCCCTGACAACCAAAAGAAAATAATGTACATTTTAATGATTAAAGAAAAAATGGTCCAATTCACATCCCTACATCCCTAAAGAAAATAATGATCTTTACTGGACACATTCCTAAACAGAATAATGAACATCCCTGATCAAAGAAAATAATGTACTGCCTCTGAATCTTAATGGACTCACTAAAATGAGTCCAACATCCCTGATCATCCCTACTGCCTCTGATGTGGTGGACACACTAAACACAAATTCTTCATTTGTAAATGATGTCTGAGTGTTGGAGTGTGCCTGACAACCAAAAGTACTACTGAATGAAATAGGACAGGAAAATGTCTGATCTTGGAGTGTGCCCCAGAGAACATCCCTGGCATCCCTATCTGTAAATGATGTCATCCCTAGTGTTGGAGTGTGCCCCTTCTATTTGTAAATGATGTCTGAGTGTTGGAGTGTGCCCCTGGCTATCTGTAAATGATGTCTGAGTGTTGGAGTGTGCCCCTGGCTATCTGTAAATGATGTCTGAGTGTTGGAGTGTGCCCCTGGCTATCTGTAAATAAAAACATAAATTGTGCTGTTTGCCTAATAGAAGTCATTTGAAATTATTTATACTTTTACTTTTGATACTTAAATATATTTTTGCAATTACATTTGATACTTAAGACTATTTAAAACCAAATACTTTGACCTACTCAAGTAGTATTTTACTGGGTGACTCACTTTTACTTGAGTCATTTTCTATTAAGGTATGAATGCGCTCTATGGTGTGGTCAGCATGTAACATGAGCGAGCGTTGCAACATAAATGTACACATCTAATTCAATCATTGCATCCACACTGCTTGCGCGAGTCAGCGAGCGTCTGTGGAGCCAGGAGCTAAAATAGAACCTGATTCTATTTGTCACGCGCTGCAAGTCCCACCTCTCCTCATTGGTTTTTAGGAGCATATACCCATGTGGGTGATTGAAAGATGAACTGAGGTCCACACTCCAGTCCAGTTGGTGGTGGTAATGCACCTTAAAGTTGTAATCCACTACTTTCATACAGCCGTACCATTCTGATGTAATCCACTACTTTCATACAGCCGTACCATTCTGATGTAATCCACTACTTTCATACAGCCGTACCATTCTGATGTAATCCACTACTTTCATACAGCCGTACCATTCTGATGTAATCCACTACTTTCATACATACGGATTAC
This sequence comes from Oncorhynchus nerka, assembly GCF_034236695.1. Lineage (NCBI taxonomy): Eukaryota > Metazoa > Chordata > Actinopteri > Salmoniformes > Salmonidae > Oncorhynchus > Oncorhynchus nerka. The sequence goes on along the minus strand of NC_088410.1, from coordinate 20,161,663 downwards.
AAGGACATATACTCAGAGCACGCAGGCTTGCAAGAATCTTACATGTCAACCTCTCTGACGCAGTCTGAAATACCTACATGTTTCAAGCAAACCACCATAGTCCCTCTGCCCAAAAAAGGTAACCTAAATGACTATTGCCCAGTAGCATTCACATCTATAGTCATATTACCCAGTAGCATTCACATCTATAGTCATATTTCCCAGTAGCATTCACATCTATAGTCATATTTCCCAGTAGCATTCACATCTATAGCCATATTGCCCAGTAGCATTCACATCTATAGCCATATTACCCAGTAGCATTCACATCTATAGCCATATTACCCAGTAGCATTCACATCTATAGCCATATTACCCAGTAGCATTCACATATATAGTCATATTGCCCAGTAGCATTCACATCTATAGCCATATTGCCCAGTAGCATTCACATCTATAGCCATATTGCCCAGTAGCATTCACATCTATAGCCATATTGCCCAGTAGCATTCACATCTATAGCCATATTGCCCAGTAGCATTCACATCTATAGCCATATTGCCCAGTAGCATTCATATATATAGTAATATTGCCCAGTAGCATTCACATCTATAGTCATATTGCCCAGTAGCATTCACATCTATAGTCATATTGCCCAGTAGCATTCACATCTATAGCCATATTGCCCAGTAGCATTCACATCTATAGCCATATTGCCCAGTAGCATTCACATCTATAGCCATATTGCCCAGTAGCATTCACATCTATAGCCATATTGCCCAGTAGCATTCACATCTATAGCCATATTGCCCAGTAGCATTCACATCTATAGTCATATTGCCCAGTAGCATTCACATCTATAGCCATATTGCCCAGTAGCATTCACATCTATAGTCATATTGCCCAGTAGCATTCACATATATAGTCATATTGCCCAGTAGCATTCACATCTATAGTCATATTGCCCAGTAGCATTCACATCTATAGCCATATTGCCCAGTAGCATTCACATCTATAGCCATATTGCCCAGTAGCATTCACATCTATAGCCATATTGCCCAGTAGCATTCACATCTATAGCCATATTGCCCAGTAGCATTCACATCTATAGCCATATTGCCCAGTAGCATTCACATCTATAGCCATATTGCCCAGTAGCATTCACATCTATAGTCATATTGCCCAGTAGCATTCACATCTATAGTCATATTGCCCAGTAGCATTCACATCTATAGCCATATTGCCCAGTAGCATTCACATCTATAGTCATATTTCCCAGTAGCATTCACATATATAGTCATATTGCCCAGTAGCATTCACATCTATAGTCATATTGCCCAGTAGCATTCACATCTATAGCCATATTGCCCAGTAGCATTCACATCTATAGCCATATTGCCCAGTAGCATTCACATCTATAGCCATATTGCCCAGTAGCATTCACATCTATAGCCATATTGCCCAGTAGCATTCACATCTATAGCCATATTGCCCAGTAGCATTCACATCTATAGCCATATTGCCCAGTAGCATTCACATCTATAGCCATATTGCCCAGTAGCATTCACATCTATAGTCATATTGCCCAGTAGCATTCACATCTATAGTCATATTGCCCAGTAGCATTCACATCTATAGCCATATTGCCCAGTAGCATTCACATCTATAGTCATATTGCCCAGTAGCATTCACATCTATAGCCATATTGCCCAGTAGCATTCACATCTATAGTCATATTGCCCAGTAGCATTCACATCTATAGTCATATTGCCCAGTAGCATTCACATCTATAGTCATATTGCCCAGTAGCATTCACATCTATAGTCATATTGCCCAGTAGCATTCACATCTATAGTCATATTGCCCAGTAGCATTCACATCTATAGCCATATTACCCAGTAGCATTCACATCTATAGCCATATTACCCAGTAGCATTCACATATATAGTCATATTGCCCAGTAGCATTCACATCTATAGCCATATTGCCCAGTAGCATTCACATCTATAGTCGTATTGCCCAGTAGCATTCACATATATAGCCATATTGCCCAGTAGCATTCACATCTATAGCCATATTGCCCAGTAGCATTCACATCTATAGCCATATTGCCCAGTAGCATTCACATCTATAGCCATATTACCCAGTAGCATTCACATCTATAGCCATATTACCCAGTAGCATTCACATCTATAGCCATATTACCCAGTAGCATTCACATATATAGTCATATTGCCCAGTAGCATTCACATCTATAGCCATATTGCCCAGTTGCCCAGTGTTCTGGCCTGCAGGTACTGACTGACTGACTGGGTGTGTTCTGGCCTGCAGGTACTGACTGACTGACTGGGTGTGTTCTGGCCTGCAGGTACATTAGTCGACCAACAATGATGAAGTATAATCCGACTGATTGCATCTCTCTCTGTTTCTTCTCTTCTCTTCCCTCTGTCTCTCTCTCTCTTCTCTTCCCTCTGTCTCTCTCTCTCTCTGTTTCTTCTCTTCTCTTCCCTCTCTCTCTTCTCTTCCCTCTGTCTCTCTCTCTGTTTCTTCTCTTCTCTTCCCTCTGTCTCTCTCTCTTCTCTTCCCTCTGTCTCTCTCTCTTCTCTTCCCTCTGTCTCTCTCTCTCTCTGTTTCTTCTCTTCTCTTCCCTCTGTCTCTCTCTCTATTCTCTTCCCTCTGTCTGTCTCTCTCTCTATTCTCTTCCCTCTGTCTCTCTCTCTTCTCTTCCCTCTGTCTCTCTCTCTTCTCTTCCCTCTGTCTCTCTCTCTATTCTCTTCCCTCTGTCTCTCTCTCTCTATTCTCTTCCCTCTGTCTCTCTCTCTCTTCTCTTCCCTCTGTCTCTCTCTCTCTCTCTTCTCTTCCCTCTGTCTCTCTCTCTATTCTCTTCCCTCTGTCTCTCTCTCTATTCTCTTCCCTCTGTCTCTCTCTCTCTCTCTTCTCTTCCCTCTGTCTCTCTCTCTCTCTCTTCTCTTCCCTCTGTCTCTCTCTCTCTTCTCTTCCCTCTGTCTCTCTCTCTATTCTCTTCCCTCTGTCTCTCTCTCTCTCTTCTCTTCCCTCTGTCTCTCTCTCTCTCTCTTCTCTTCCCTCTGTCTCTCTCTCTCTTCTCTTCCCTCTGTCTCTCTCTCTTCTCTTCCCTCTGTCTCTCTCTCTTCTCTTCCCTCTGTCTCTCTCTCTTCTCTTCCCTCTGTCTCTCTCTCTCTCTGTTTCTTCTCTTCTCTTCCCTCTGTCTCTCTCTCTCTTCTCTTCCCTCTGTCTGTCTCTCTCTCTATTCTCTTCCCTCTGTCTGTCTCTCTCTCTATTCTCTTCCCTCTGTCTCTCTCTCTTCTCTTCCCTCTGTCTCTCTCTCTTCTCTTCCCTCTGTCTCTCTCTCTCTCTGTTTCTTCTCTTCCCTCTGTCTCTCTCTCTCTTCTCTTCCCTCTGTCTCTCTCTCTCTATTCTCTTCCCTCTGTCTCTCTCTCTCTTCTCTTCCCTCTGTCTCTCTCTCTATTCTCTTCCCTCTGTCTCTCTCTCTATTCTCTTCCCTCTGTCTCTCTCTCTCTCTCTTCTCTTCCCTCTGTCTCTCTCTCTCTCTCTTCTCTTCCCTCTGTCTCTCTCTCTCTTCTCTTCCCTCTGTCTCTCTCTCTATTCTCTTCCCTCTGTCTCTCTCTCTCTCTTCTCTTCCCTCTGTCTCTCTCTCTCTCTTCTCTTCCCTCTGTCTCTCTCTCTCTCTTCTCTTCCCTCTGTCTCTCTCTCTCTTCTCTTCCCTCTGTCTCTCTCTCTCTTCTCTTCCCTCTGTCTCTCTCTCTCTTCTCTTCCCTCTGTCTCTCTCTCTATTCTCTTCCCTCTGTCTCTCTCTCTATTCTCTTCCCTCTGTCTCTCTCTCTATTCTCTTCCCTCTGTCTGTCTCTCTCTTCTCTTCCCTCTGTCTCTCTCTCTCTATTCTCTTCCCTCTGTCTCTCTCTCTCTCTCTCTCTCTCTTCTCTTCCCTCTGTCTCTCTCTCTATTCTCTTCCCTCTGTCTCTCTATTCTCTTCCCTCTGTCTCTCTCTTCTCTTCCCTCTGTCTCTCTCTCTCTTCTCTTCCCTCTGCCTCTCTCTCTTCTCTTCCCTCTGTCTCTCTTCTCTTCCCTCTGTCTCTCTCTCTTCTCTTCCCTCTGTCTCTCTCTCTTCTCTTCCCTCTGTCTCTCTCTCTCTCTGTTTCTTCTCTTCTCTTCCCTCTGTCTCTCTCTCTCTTCTCTTCCCTCTGTCTGTCTCTCTCTCTATTCTCTTCCCTCTGTCTGTCTCTCTCTCTATTCTCTTCCCTCTGTCTCTCTCTCTTCTCTTCCCTCTGTCTCTCTCTCTTCTCTTCCCTCTGTCTCTCTCTCTCTCTGTTTTCTCTTCCCTCTGTCTCTCTCTCTCTTCTCTTCCTCTGTCTCTCTCTCTCTATTCTCTTCCCTCTGTCTCTCTCTCTCTTCTCTTCCCTCTGTCTCTCTCTCTATTCTCTTCCCTCTGTCTCTCTCTCTATTCTCTTCCCTCTGTCTCTCTCTCTATTCTCTTCCCTCTGTCTCTCTCTCTCTCTCTTCTCTTCCTCTGTCTCTCTCTCTCTCTCTCTCTCTTCCCTCTGTCTCTCTCTCTCTTCTCTTCCCTCTGTCTCTCTCTCTCTTCTCTTCCCTCTGTCTCTCTCTCTCTCTTCTCTTCCCTCTGTCTCTCTCTCTCTCTCTCTTCCCTCTGTCTCTCTCTCTCTTCTCTTCCCTCTGTCTCTCTCTCTCTTCTCTTCCCTCTGTCTCTCTCTCTATTCTCTTCCCTCTGTCTCTCTCTCTATTCTCTTCCCTCTGTCTCTCTCTCTATTCTCTTCCCTCTGTCTCTCTCTCTATTCTCTTCCCTCTGTCTGTCTCTCTCTTCTCTTCCCTCTGTCTCTCTCTCTCTATTCTCTTCCCTCTGTCTCTCTCTCTCTCTCTCTCTTCTCTTCCCTCTGTCTCTCTCTCTCTTCTCTTCCCTCTGTCTCTCTCTCTATTCTCTTCCCTCTGTCTCTCTCTTCTCTTCCCTCTGTCTCTCTCTCTCTTCTCTTCCCTCTGTCTCTCTTCTCTTCCCTCTGTCTCTCTCTCTCTTCTCTTCCCTCTGTCTCTCTCTCTCTTCTCTTCCCTCTGTCTCTCTCTCTCTTCTCTTCCCTCTGTCTCTCTCTCTTCTCTTCCCTCTGTCTCTCTCTCTATTCTCTTCCCTCTGTCTCTCTCTCTATTCTCTTCCCTCTGTCTCTCTCTCTATTCTCTTCCCTCTGTCTCTCTCTCTCTTCTCTTCCCTCTGTCTCTCTCTCTATTCTCTTCCCTCTGTCTGTCTCTCTCTCTCTTCTCTTCCCTCTGTCTCTCTCTCTCTTCTCTTCCCTCTGTCTGTCTCTCTCTCTCTTCTCTTCCCTCTGTCTGTCTCTCTCTCTCTTCTCTTCCCTCTGTCTCTCTCTCTTCTCAGTATTCGGTCTTGGAGGTCCTGTTAGCAGCAGACCTGCCGGATCTTAGACACACCGCCAGTGTGGAGGCGGCACTAACCATCCTATCGGGTAGCACTTAGTGACTGACACTACAACCAACCAATCACAGACGAGAACAGTGATATATATATATATATATATATTTTTTTTTTTTTTTTAAGCTGTCCTGAACCAATCCCTGCTGAGTGCACCGATTACACTCCACTCAACGGACCCTGACACTGAAATCAGAATGATTGGTATGGATCTGGACCAATCAGGGTACAGCGGTGGCCAAGAATGTCCCTGCCCCTCACCAATTGATTGGCTGTCAAGCAGTTGACAGGTTGTCAATCCCCTTTTTTTAACCAAGGATGAGAACCGATCTCTTATGCTTTTCCACTCTGAAGATGCTGCTGTGTGATGGGTTTCTTCTTGTAGTTTATAATAATGTTGTTGAAGGTATCTGTAGACACTGATCAAGTCTAGAGTAGGTTTGTGGTTTCTATCACTAATGGACATTTCAATGTCTCTGTGTGCAGTTTGAAGGTAGTTTCTGGCCCATTGCTAACTAGCGTTAGCATAATGACTGGAAGTTTACAGGAACTGCTAGCACACACACACTACCTTTATCCTGGGTCTGTTTTAACAGGTTTGCTCTGTGTGTTAACCCCTTCAGAGCCAACATACACAGAGGAACTGGAGGACGGGAAATCACTTCTCAGGAAGTGATGTAAGGAAAGAAGCCCCACCCTCTCAACACTTAACTTCCTGTTGTTTGTGTTCCAAATCAAAATTCCAAATCCTTTCCAAGCCCCTACCCGTGTGTCCCAATCCTGGTCCCGCGGACCCTTAAGGGGGGCACATTTTTGTTTTTTGCCCTCGCACTCACAAACCTGATTCAACCAAATGCTTGATGAGAAGTTGATTAGTTGAATTAAGCTAAAAACAAAACGTGCACCGCCTTGGGTCCCCGGACCAGGATTGGGAAGCCCTCACCGGAGTCAGTGTGTGGATAGGTGGAAGCAATATGGAGGAAATAGCACTTAGCCTGTCCAGAGATGTAACTGTATATCTAATATCTATGGAATGTTTTGATTTACATAGGTGTTAGGGATCTATCTGGTATAGGACGGGTCAAATATCCTTAGACTGGTGAGGTACTTACACTATTGCAACTTTGCTTTTAAATGTTCTTCTTATACACATTAATACATATAATATATTATTGTATACATTTGCTTGATCAATTAGACTTTGATAAATTACAATTATTGATGCCTTTCAAATTGATCAATTGTACTTTATTGGTTGCCTCTATTGGATGAGAAGTTGACTGTCTCCTACTCTGTGTGTGTGTGTGTGTGTCTGTGTGTGTGTGTGTGTGTGTGTGTGTGTGTGTGTGTGTGTGTGTGTATTTACCTGTACGATCATGACCATTAGAAGAATATCACATTCCAAATGGTTTGTGCCTTGCATGTCCTGCACTTAATACAATTATTATTATTTTTTTTAACACTTTGAAACGTGTTAATTCTTACTTAGAAATGTATTTGATAAGACTGACCATTTGTATACAGCTCCAAACTTAATTTAATGCAGTGAATTAACCAGTGTTGTAAAGTGCTTAAGTAAAGATACTTTAAAGTACATTCCTAAAGAAAATAATGTACTTTTTACTCCACTACATTCCTAAAGAAAATAATGTACTTTTTACTCCACTACATTCCTAAAGAAAATAATGTACTTTTTACTCCACGTACTTTTTACTCCACTACATTCCTAAAGAAAATAATGTACTTTTTACTCCACTACATTCCTAAAGAAAATAATGTACTTTTTACTCCACTACATTCCTAAAGAAAATAATGTACTTTTTACTCCACTACATTCCTAAAGAAAATAATGTACTTTTTACTCCACTACATTCCTAAAGAAAATAATGTACTTTTTACTCAATTTTCCCTGACAACCAAAAGTACTCGTGACATTTTGAATGATTAATAGGACAGGAAAATGGTCCAATTCACATCCCTGGTCATCCCTACTGCCTCTGATCTGGTGGACACACTAAACAGAGAACATCCCTGATCATCCCTACTGCCTCTGATCTGGTGGACTCACTTTTGAAATTAATAGGACAGAAAATGGTCCAACATCCCTGGTCATCCCTACTGCCTCTGATCTGGTGGACACACTAAACACAAATTCTTCATTTGTAAATGATGTCCCTACTGCCTCTGATCTGGTGGACACACTAAACACAAATTCTTCATTTGTAAATTATGTCTGAGTGTTGGAGTGTGCCCCTGGCTAGCTGTAAAGGATGTCTGAGTGTTGGAGTGTGCCCCTGGCTATCTGTAAATGATGTCTGAGTGTTGGAGTGTGCCCCTGGCTATCTGTAAATTATGTCTGAGTGTTGGAGTGTGCCCCTGGCTATCTGTAAATAAAAACATAAATTGTGCTGTTTGCCTAATAGAAGTCATTTGAAATTATTTATACTTTTACTTTTGATACTTAAATATATTTTTGCAATTACATTTGATACTTAAGACTATTTAAAACCAAATACTTTGACCTACTCAAGTAGTATTTTACTGGGTGACTCACTTTTACTTGAGTCATTTTCTATTAAGGTATGAATGCGCTCTATGGTGTGGTCAGCATGTAACATGAGCGAGCGTTGCAACATAAATGTACACATCTAATTCAATCATTGCATCCACACTGCTTGCGCGAGTCAGCGAGCGTCTGTGGAGCCAGGAGCTAAAATAGAACCTGATTCTATTTGTCACGCTTGACGCGCTGCAAGTCCCACCTCTCCTCATTGGTTTTTAGGAGCATATACCCATGTGGGTGATTGAAAGATGAACTGAGGTCCACACTCCAGTCCAGTTGGTGGTGGTAATGCACCTTAAAGTTGTAATCCACTACTTTCATACAGCCGTACCATTCTGATGTAATCCACTACTTTCATACAGCCGTACCATTCTGATGTAATCCACTACTTTCATACAGCCGTACCATTCTGATGTAATCCACTACTTTCATACAGCCGTACCATTCTGATGTAATCCACTACTTTCATACATACGGATTACAAGGACATATACTCAGAGCACGCAGGCTTGCAAGAATCTTACATGTCAACCTCTCTCTGACGCAGTCTGAAATACCTACATGTTTCAAGCAAACCACCATAGTCCCTCTGCCCAAAAAAGGTAACCTAAATGACTATTGCCCAGTAGCATTCACATCTATAGTCATATTACCCAGTAGCATTCACATCTATAGTCATATTTCCCAGTAGCATTCACATCTATAGTCATATTTCCCAGTAGCATTCACATCTATAGCCATATTGCCCAGTAGCATTCACATCTATAGCCATATTACCCAGTAGCATTCACATCTATAGCCATATTACCCAGTAGCATTCACATCTATAGCCATATTACCCAGTAGCATTCACATATATAGTCATATTGCCCAGTAGCATTCACATCTATAGCCATATTGCCCAGTAGCATTCACATCTATAGCCATATTGCCCAGTAGCATTCACATCTATAGCCATATTGCCCAGTAGCATTCACATCTATAGCCATATTGCCCAGTAGCATTCACATCTATAGCCATATTGCCCAGTAGCATTCACATACATATATAGTAATATTGCCCAGTAGCATTCACATCTATAGTCATATTGCCCAGTAGCATTCACATCTATAGTCATATTGCCCAGTAGCATTCACATCTATAGCCATATTGCCCAGTAGCATTCACATCTATAGCCATATTGCCCAGTAGCATTCACATCTATAGCCATATTGCCCAGTAGCATTCACATCTATAGCCATATTGCCCAGTAGCATTCACATCTATAGCCATATTGCCCAGTAGCATTCACATCTATAGTCATATTGCCCAGTAGCATTCACATCTATAGCCATATTGCCCAGTAGCATTCACATCTATAGTCATATTGCATAGCATTCACATCTATAGTCATATTGCCCAGTAGCATTCACATCTATAGTCATATTGCCCAGTAGCATTCACATCTATAGTCATATTGCCCAGTAGCATTCACATCTATAGTCATATTGCCCAGTAGCATTCACATCTATAGCCATATTGCCCAGTAGCATTCACATCTATAGCCATATTGCCCAGTAGCATTCACATCTATAGCCATATTGCCCAGTAGCATTCACATCTATAGCCATATTGCCCAGTAGCATTCACATCTATAGCCATATTGCCCAGTAGCATTCACATCTATAGCCATATTGCCCAGTAGCATTCACATCTATCTATAGCCCCATATTGCCCAGTAGCATTCACATCTATAGTCATATTGCCCAGTAGCATTCTATAGCATATATAGCATTCATATTATTGCCCAGTAGCATTCACATCTATAGTCATATTGCCCAGTAGCATTCACATCTATAGCCATATTGCCCAGTAGCATTCACATCTATAGCCATATTGCCCAGTAGCATTCACATCTATAGCCATATTGCCCAGTAGCATTCACATCTATAGCCATATTGCCATAGCATTCACATCTATAGCCCCAGTAGCATTCACATCTATAGCCATATTGCCCAGTAGCATTCACATCTATAGCCATATTGCCCAGTAGCATTCACATCTATAGTCATATTGCCCAGTAGCATTCACATCTATAGTCATATTGCCCAGTAGCATTCACATCTATAGCCATATTGCCCAGTAGCATTCACATCTATAGTCATATAGTAGCATTCATTATAGCCCCCAGTAGCATTCACATCTATAGTCATATTGCCCAGTAGCATTCACATATATAGCCATATTGCCCAGTAGCATTCACATCTATAGCCATATTACCCAGTAGCATTCACATCTATCATATTGTAGCATTCATCTATAGCCATATTGCCCAGTAGCATTCACATCTATAGTCATATTGCCCAGTAGCATTCACATCTATAGTCATATTGCCCAGTAGCATTCACATCTATAGCCATATTGCCCAGTAGCATTCACATCTATAGCCATATTGCCCAGTAGCATTCACATCTATAGCCATATTGCCCAGTAGCATTCACATCTATAGCCATATTGCCCAGTAGCATTCACATCTATAGCCATATTGCCCAGTAGCATTCACATCTATAGTCATATTGCCCAGTAGCATTCACATCTATAGCCATATTGCCCAGTAGCATTCACATCTATAGCCATATTGCCCAGTAGCATTCACATCTATAGCCATATTGCCCAGTAGCATTCACATCTATAGCCATATTGCCCAGTAGCATTCACATCTATAGTATATTGCCCAGTAGCATTCATCTATAGCCATATTGCCCAGTAGCATTCACATCTATAGCCATATTGCCCAGTAGCATTCACATCTATAGCCATATTGCCCAGTAGCATTCACATCTATAGTCATATTGCCCAGTAGCATTCACATCTATAGTCATATTGCCCAGTAGCATTCACATCTATAGCCATATTGCCCAGTAGCATTCACATCTATAGCCATATTGCCCAGTAGCATATTGCCATATTGCCCAGTAGCATTCACATCTATAGCCATATTGCCCAGTAGCATTCACATCTATAGCCATATTGCCCAGTAGCATTCACATCTATAGTCATATTGCCCAGTAGCATTCACATCTATAGCCATATTGCCCAGTAGCATTCACATCTATAGTCATATTGCCCAGTAGCATTCACATCTATAGCCATATTGCCCAGTAGCATTCACATCTATAGCCCCATATTTCACATCTATAGCCATATTGCCCAGTAGCATTCACATCTATAGCCATATTGCCCAGTAGCATTCACAGTCACATCTCCACTTGGAGAAAAAGCTATAGCCATATTGCCCAGTAGCATTCACATCTATAGCCATATTGCATTCCATCTATAGTATTGCATAGCATCACATCTATAGTCATATTGCCCAGTAGCATTCACATCTATAGTCATATTGCCCAGTAGCATTCACATCTATAGCCATATTGCCCAGTAGCATTCACATCTATAGTCATATTGCCCAGTAGCATTCACATCTATAGTCATATTGCCCAGTAGCATTCACATCTATAGTCATATTGCCCATAGCATTCACATCTATAGCCATATTGCCCAGTAGCATTCACATCTATAGCCATATTGCCCAGTAGCATTCACATCTATAGCCATATTGCCCAGTAGCATTCACATCTATAGCCATATTGCCCAGTAGCATTCACATCTATAGCCATATTGCCCAGTAGCATTCACATCTATAGCCATATTGCCCAGTAGCATTCACATCTATAGCCATATTGCCCAGTAGCATTCACATCTATAGTCATATTGCCCAGTAGCATTCACATCTATAGCCATATTGCCCAGTAGCATTCACATCTATAGTCATATTGCCCAGTAGCATTCACATCTATAGTCATATTGCCCAGTAGCATTCACATCTATAGTCATATTGCCCAGTAGCATTCACATCTATAGTCATATTGCCCAGTAGCATTCACATCTATAGTCATATTGCCCAGTAGCATTCACATCTATAGTCATATTGCCCAGTAGCATTCACATCTATAGCCATATTGCCCAGTAGCATTCACATCTATAGCCATATTGCCCAGTAGCATTCACATCTATAGCCATATTGCCCAGTAGCATTCACATCTATAGCCATATTGCCCAGTAGCATTCACATCTATAGTCATATTGCCCAGTAGCATTCACATCTATAGCCATATTGCCCAGTAGCATTCACATCTATAGCCATATTGCCCAGTAGCATTCACATCTATAGTCATATTGCCCAGTAGCATTCACATCTATAGCCATATTGCCCAGTAGCATTCACATCTATAGCCATGGCATGTTTTGAAAGGCTTGTCATGGCTCACATCAACACCATTATCCAAGACACTTTGGACCCACTTCAACTCGGATACCACCTCAACAGATCCACATATGATCTCTACTGCGCGCCACACTGTCCTTTCCACCTGGACAAAAGGAACACCTACACGAGAATGTTGTTCATTGACCACAGCTCAGCGTTCAACACCATAGTGCCCTCCAAGCTCATCACTAAGCTAAGGACCCTGGGACTGAAAACCTCCCTCAACAACTGGACTTCCTGATGGGCCGCCCCCAGGTGGTGAGGGTAGGCAACAACACATCAGCCACGGTGGCCCTCAACACGGGTGCATAAAATGGATTTGTATTACATGTAACCCTGTCAATCAATACCCATAGTCCAGTGGAGGCTGCTGAGGGGAGGACGGCTCAGAATGATAATGGAACAGAGCAAATGGAATGGCATCAAACCATGTATTTTATGGATTGGATACCATTCCAGTGGAGGCTGCTGAGGGGAGGACGGCTCAGAATGATAATGGAACAGAGCAAATGGAATGGCATCAAACCATGTATTTTATGGATTGGATACCATTCCATCAATTCAGCTCCAGCCATTACCACGAGCCCGTCCTCCCGAATTAAGGTGCCACCAACCTCCTGTGGCATAGCATACGTTGGTAACTTCCTGTTTAGTTTCAAGATATTTTCGGACCTTTTTTTTCTGTGGGTTTCTTCGATTTTAATGTAGAATCTCTCCAATCGAACCATATACGGACGCTCCTTCAGGTGTCGTAAGTGCAGTTGAACCATTTGTTATTCATTGGTCCTTATCACAACAAGTCTATTGATTAAGAGTCCAAAGGTGATAAGAGTATGGAAGACACGTATCCACTGTCCCCTCCCATCAGTCCAGCCAGGCAATTCATAAACTTGATCTCCACTTGGAGAAAAAGCACCAAGACATTATTTCCCTTTGCTTCTAGCCCAGACATTTGGTTTGCAACAGTGGGGGTTTGCAACAGTGGGGGTTTGCAACAGTGAGGGTTTGCAACAGTGGGGGTTTGCATAAACCTTGCTGTCTGCCCCTCCGACCTCGGCAACTGTTGTGACTTCTGGCTACGGATATTCAAGATGATTTGATCTAATTGAACTCATGTGGTAGTCCTGTCCAAATGAATCTAAGAGGGGCACCATTAAGGGTTTTAATATAGACTGAATTAACTCGATCCGTAGTTATCATTAACCGGTATACCATCTATCAACAACAGTGTTAATCAACAGTCAATTGACTATGTTCTCATTCTGAACGGTTGTCGAGCTCTAAAACGTCCAAGAACCCAATGTCTTGCAAATTAACTCAATGCCACGAATAATTCATTCAAGGTTTTATTTACTAGACTAAATCAATTGGAAAATTCAATAGTTAACAGATACGATCTAGAGGCAGGGTATACAAGATACAGCACAGTTGTCTAGGGGATCATCTCCACAGGTCAATTAACTTCCGTACCCAACTCAGCAAATACAACAGCACATACATTCACAAGACTTTTGAGGACGAGATTGTCTTATCAATTGAGAGGGAAATATGAGAGGCTCCACCAACACATGCTTTCACAACCGTGAAATGCTCGTTTTGTCACCCATAAATCGCCAGTGGAACCAGGCTATCAGATCACATCTGAATGTGGACAATGCAGAGACAGTATGGACCATGGGTTGGTAAATTAGACCTGCCGTCTTCCACACAACGCCACTTTCATAGAACAGGAATAATGCAACAGGGACATTCATTGTACGTCGATGTGGCCTCTCAGTGGGGTTCCGTCAGGATGGGATAAGTGCTTGGAGGATGGTGGTCTCTCTTTCTCGTGGAGCTGAGGCCAGGGGGCTGGAAATAGCTCACAGCCGAAGGAGTGATACCTCACATCTTCCTCTCTTGGCTCTTTTACTGAACAAAAATATAAATAGTGGGCTTTTCGTCACAACAATATCAAGTGGAAGTGTTGCAAACAAGGACCAAGGTGATTCTCTTTTAGACTTCAGAGGAACAACGAATGCTTGGTAGCTTTTACAAAACAGAGGGGTGTGTTTGGAATGGCATCCTATTTCCTGTATAGTGCACTACATTTTTGTTCTGCAAAGAGATGAATGGAAACAGTAACGCGGGGAGGGGAACAGTAACACGGGGAGGGGGACAGTAACACGGGGAGGGGGAACAGTAACACGGGGAGGGGGAACAGTAACACGGGGAGGGGGGAACAGTAACACGGGGAGGGGGAACAGTAACACGGGAGGGGGAACAGTAACACGGGGAGGGAACAGTAACACGGGGGAGGGGGAACAGTAACACGGGGAGGGGGAACAGTAACACGGGGAGGGGGGGAAACAGTAACACGGGGAGGGGAACAGTAACACGGGGAGGGGGAACAGTAACACGGGGAGGGGGGGAACAGTAACACGGGGAGGGGGAACAGTAACACGGGGAGGGGGAACAGTAACACGGGGAGGGGGAACAGTAACACGGGGAGGGGGGGGGGGAACAGTAACACGGGGAGGGGGGGGACAGTAACACAGGGAGGGGGAACAGTAACACGGGGAGGGGGAACAGTAACACGGGGAGGGGGGACAGTAACACGGGGAGGGGGAACAGTAACACGGGGAGGGGGACAGTAACACGGGGAGGGGGAGGGGACAGTAACACGGGGAGGGGGTAACAGTAACAGTAACACGGGGAGGGGTAACAATGAAACAGTAACACGGGGAGGGGGAACAGTAACACGGGGAGGGGGGGACAGTAACACGGGGAGGGGGAACAGTAACACGGGGAGGGGAACAGTAACACACGGGGAGGGGGAACAGTAACACGGGGAGGGGACAGTAACACGGGGAGGGGGACAGTAACACGGGGAGGAACAGTAACACGGGGGGGGGGAACAGTAACACGGGGAGGGGGAACAGTAACACGGGGAGGGGGAACAGTAACACGGGGAGGGGGGAGGGGGAACAGTAACACGGGGGGGGGGGAACAGTAACACGGGGAGGGGGAACAGTAACACGGGGAGGGGGGGAACAGTAACACGGGGAGGGGGGAACAGTAACACGGGAGGGGGGAACAGTAACACGGGGAGGGGGAACAGTAACACGGGGAGGAGGGGAACAGTAACACGGGGAGGAGGGGAACAGTAACACGGGAGGGGGAACAGTAACACGGGGAGGGGGAACAGTAACACGGGGAGGGGGGACAGTAACACGGGGAGGGGGAACAGTAACACGGGGAGGGGGAACAGTAACACGGGGAGGGGGGAACAGTAACACGGGGAGGGGGGTAACAGTAACACGGGGAGGGGGGAACAGTAACACGGGGAGGGGGAACAGTAACACGGGGAGGGGAGGGGGACAGTAACACGGGGAGGGGGGAACAGTAACACGGGGAGGGGGAACAGTAACACGGGAGGGGGAACAGTAACACGGGGAGGGGGAACAGTAACACGGG
This sequence comes from Oncorhynchus nerka, assembly GCF_034236695.1. Lineage (NCBI taxonomy): Eukaryota > Metazoa > Chordata > Actinopteri > Salmoniformes > Salmonidae > Oncorhynchus > Oncorhynchus nerka. The sequence goes on along the minus strand of NC_088410.1, from coordinate 20,145,889 downwards.
GAGGGGGGGGGAACAGTAACACGGGGAGGGGGAACAGTAACACGGGGGGGGGGAACAGTAACAGGGGGGACAGTAACACGGGGAGGGGGAACAGTAACACGGGGAGGGGGAACAGTAACACGGGGAGGGGGAACAGTAACACGGGGAGGGGGAACAGTGACACGGGGAGGGGGAACAGTAACACGGGGAGGGGGAACAGTAACACGGGGAGGAGGGGAACAGTAACACGGGGAGGAGGGAACAGTAACACGGGGAGGGGGGGAACAGTAACACGGGGAGGGGGAACAGTAACACGGGGAGGGGGAACAGTAACACGGGGAAACAGTAACACGGGGAGGAGGGGGGAACAGTAACACGGGGAGGGGGAACAGTAACACGGGGAGGGGGAACAGTAACACGGGGAGGGGGAACAGTAACACGGGGAGGGGGAACAGTAACACGGGGAGGGGGACAGTAACACGGGGAGGGGGGAACAGTAACACGGGGAGGGGGGGGAACAGTAACACGGGGAGGGGGGAACAGTAACACGGGGAGGGGGAACAGTAACACGGGGAGGGGGAACAGTAACACGGGGAGGAGGGGAACAGTAACACGGGGAGGAACAGTAACACGGGGAACAGTAACACTGGGAGGGGGAACAGTGAACACGGGGAGGGGGAACAGTAACACGGGGAGGGGGAACAGTAACACGGGGAGGGGGGACAGTAACACGGGGAGGGGGGAACAGTAACACGGGGAGGGGGAACAGTAACACGGGGAGGGGGAACAGTGACACGGGGAGGGGGGAACAGTAACACGGGGAGGGGGAACAGTGACACGGGGGGGGGGGAACAGGGGGGAGGGGGAACAGTAACACGGGGAGGGGGGGGAACAGTGACACGGGGAGGGGAGGGAACAGTAACACGGGGAGGGGGGAACAGTAACACGGGGAGGGGGAACAGTAACACGGGAGGGGGACAGTAACACGGGGAGGGGGAACAGTAACACGGGGAGGGGGGAACAGTAACACGGGGAGGGGGAACAGTAACACGGGGAGGAGGGGAACAGTAACACGGGGAGGGGGGAACAGTAACACGGGGAGGGGGAACAGTAACACGGGGAGGGGGAACAGTAACACGGGAGGGGGAACAGTAACACGGGGAGGGGGAACAGTAACACGGGGAGGGGGAACAGTAACACGGGGAGGGGGTAACACGGGGACAGTAACACGGGGAGGGGGGACAGTAACACGGGGAGGGGGGACAGTAACACGGGGAGGGGGAACAGTAACACGGGGAGGGGGGGACAGTAACACGGGGAGGGGGGAACAGTAACACGGGGAGGGGGGACAGTAACACGGGGAGGGGGAACAGTAACACGGGGAGGGGGGAACAGTAACACGGGGAGGGGGGGACAGTATCACGGGGAGGAGAAACAACACTACTTTTGATCAGAGCTGTAGGTTTATTTGGTCATTAAGTAGTGCACTACATTAGGGAATAGGGAACGCAGCTAGGTGTCTGTATGAACAAAGTCCAGTTCCCCTCGTCAAAACACCTGAGAACCCTCTCACCTACGTGGCTGCTTCCAGCTGTACTGCTTTAATGACCCACTTTCCACTTCTCTCCACTGGCTACACTCAGAACACTGGGGCTGGTGCCAAATGGCACCCTATTCAGTGCTCTACTTTTGACCAGAATCCTATGGGCCCTAGTGCACAATTTAGAGAATATGGTGCCATTTGGGGCATAGCCCCGAGGTTCCTCTCACCTGGTTTGCTGCTCACACTTGTGCCTCTTCAGGGACCCACTCTGACTGTAGCTCCTACAGCACTCTGTGCATTTGTACGGCTTCTCTCCTGTATGGACAACCATGTGCACCTTACGAGACGCAGAAGTAATGAAGCACTTGTCACACTCGGAGCATTTGTATGGTTTCTCCCCTGTGTGTCTCCTCATGTGCTGCGCTAGATGCCCACTCTGACTGTATCTCCTACAGCACTCTGTGCATTTGTACGGCTTCTCTCCTGTGTGGACAACCATGTGCACTTTACGAGACGCCGAAGTGACGAAGCACTTGTCACACTCGGAGCATTTGTATGGTTTCTCCCCTGTGTGTTTCATTGTAACGTGGTCTTTCAGTTGGTACCCCTCGTTGAACTGCTTCCCACAGTCCTGGCAAGAGAACAGCGTTTTCCTGCTGTGCTGTCGCCGGTGGATCATAAGGGTGTGCGGACGGGCAAAGGTCATGGGACACTCTGGGCAGGACAGCGGGCGCTCGCCGGTGTGGCTCAGCCGGTGATACTTCAGACTAATGTAACGGACAAAACTCTGGCCACACTCCGGGCACAAGTACGGTTTATTCCCGCTGTGGGCCGTCATGTGGCTCTTCAGGTGGTCGGAGATTTTGAAGCTTTGGCCGCACTGGGGGCAGACGTAGGGCCGCGCGTCGCTGTGGAACCGCATGTGGCGGGTCAGGTTGGATTTGAACGTGAAGGTCCTGCCGCATTGGAGGCAGGCGAAGGGGCGCTCCACCTCGTGGATTGGTCGGTGCTCGTCTAGACTGCCTTTCCGGGAGAAGGTTTTATGGCACACCTCACAGGAGTGCGGCCGGTACTGTGTGTGGCTCCGGGAATGAAACTTAAACTGAATTTTGGAGAAGAACTTCTGGCCGCAGTCTGGACACGGGAACCTGGGGACCTTCTGGTTGTGAGGCCAACATTCCAGGTCAGACCGCAACGCAGCCGGATTGAATGGCTGAACGGTAGACGACTGCAGCTGCCTCACATCATCCTGGTGGTACAGGGGGGCATCCTTCATCTTCATACCCAAGTGATGTGCATCTGTCCTGGGGTCGCTCTCTGTAGGTCCCCTGGTGTTACCCATCTCTGGGTCGTAGCTCTCTGGCTTTACAGAGTTCAACCAGTGTTCATCACTTCTGGTCCCGATAGGCAGCTCGTCCATCTCTTGTTTCACCTGGTTTAGAATAAAAGAGCTTTATTTTCCCAGAGGAAACTTCAGTGATAGTAAGATACGTCAAGATATCTAGTAAATATATACAGTGCATTCGGAGAGTATTCAGACCCCTTGACTTTTTCCTCAATCTTACATTAGCCTTGTTCTAAAATTGATTAAATACACCCCCCACCCCTCAATCTATAAACAATACCCAATAATGACAAAGCAAAAACTGTTTTAAAAAAATAAGTTTTTAAATGTATTAAAAAGTAAAAAACTATCACATTTACGTAAGTATTCAGATCCTTTACTCAGTACTTTATTGAAGCGCCTTTGGAACCTTTGGCAGTGATTACAGCCTTGAGCCTTGAGGTATGACGCTACAAGCTTGGCTCACCTGCATTTGGGGAGTTTCTCCCCATTCTTCTCTGCAGAACCTCTCAAGCTCTGTCAGGTTGGATGGGGAGAGTTGCTTCTCTGCAGATCCTCTCCAGCTCTGTCAGGTTGGATGGGGAGTGTTGCTTCTCTGCAGATCCTCTCCAGCTCTGTCAGGTTGGATGGGGAGTGTTGCTTCTCTGCAGATCCTCTCCAGCTCTGTCAGGTTGGATGGAGAGTTTCTCCCCATTCTTCTCCGCAGATCCTCTCCAGCTCTGTCAGGTTGGATGGAGAGTTTCTCCCCATTCTTCTCTGCAGATCCTCTCCAGCTCTGTCAGGTTGGATGGAGAGTTTTCCCCATTCTTCTCTGCAGATCCTCTCCAGCTCTGTCAGGTTGGATGGGGAGAGTTGCTACACTGTTATTTTCAGGTCTCTCCAGAGATGTTCAATCGGGTTCAAGTCCGGGCTCTGGATGAGCCACTCAAGGTCATTCAGAAACTTGTCCCGAAGCCACTCCTGTGGTGTCTTGGCTGTGTGCTTAGGGTGGTTTTCCTGTTGGAAGGTGAACCTTCGCCTCAGTCTGAGGTCCTGAGTGCTCTGGAGCAGGTTTTCATCAAGGATCTCTCTGTACTTTGCTCTGTTCATCTTTGCCTCGATCCTGACTAGTTTCCCAGTCCCTGCCGTTGAAAAGCATCCCCACAGTATGATGCTGCCACCACCATGCTTCACAGTAGAGATGGTGCCAGATTTCCTCCAGACGTGACTCTTGGCATTCAGGCCAAAATAGTTTCATCTTGGTTTCATCAGACCAGAGAATCTTGTTTTTCATGGTCAGAGTCCTTTAGGTGCCTTTTGGCAAACTCCAAGCAGGCTGTCATGTGCCTTTTACTGAGGAGTGGCTTCCATCTGGCCTCTCTACCATAAAGGCTTGGTTCGTGGAGTGCTGCAGAGACGGACGAACCTTCCAGGAGAACAACCATCTCCACAGAGGAACTCTGGAGCTCTGTCCGAGCTCTGTCCGAGTGACCAACGGCTTCTTGGTCAGGACTCTTGGTGGTTCCAAACTTCTTTCATTTAAAATTGATGGAGGCAACTGTGTTCTTGGGGACCTTCAATGCTGCAGACATTTTTTGGTACCCTTCCCCAGATCGGTGCCTCGACACAATCCTGTCTCGGAGCTCTACGGACAATTCCTTCGACCTCAAGGCTTGGTTTTATCTCTGACATACACTGTCAACTGTGGGAATCATGTCCAATCAATTGAATTTACCACAGATGGACTCCAATCAAGTTGTAGAAACATATCAAGGATGATCAAGGGAAACAGAATGGACCTGAGCACAATTTTGAGTCTCATAGCAAAGGTTCTGTATACTTTGTAAACATTTCTAAAAACCTGTTTTGCTTTGTCATTATGGAGTATCGTGTCTAGATTGATAAACATTTCTAAAAACCTGTTTTGCTTTGTCATTATGGGGTATCGTGTGTAGATTGATAAACATTTCTAAAAACCTGTTTTGCTTTGTCATTATGGGGTATCGTGTCTAGATTGATAAACATTTCTAAAAACCTGTTTTGCTTTGTCATTATGGGGTATCGTGTGCAGATTGATTTTTTTTTAAATATATGGAAAAAGTAAAACATTTTGGAAAAAGTCGAGTACTTTCCGAATGAACTGTAGCTGCAAAATTCACACAGATACAAATGGTATAAAAGATCTCAATTACATTTTAATTTAAAAGCTACAAGTTTAAACCTACCTCTTGTTTTGCTGCGTCAGGCCTCAAGATGGAGCGGGAGAATTTGAGAATGATCTTGGGTTTATTTTTGCTTCCCTTCGGACAGTGCTGATGTCTAGACACTAGTGATACCTGGCTAGAAACACTTTTGTTGTCAGCAGAGTTGTGTCCATTTCCTGTGGATTGTTTCGTTCCTCTGCTGGTGGTGTTTTTCTTCTTCGTTGGTTTTCTACCTGGTTTGTTGTTCTTCTTCGGGTTGTTCTGGTTAAGTCTGGGAGCACAGAGAGACAGTTGATCCTTTGTCAGTCTGTGGAGTCTCAAGATGGGTAAAGAAACAGCAGCGGACATCTTGAGTTGATTCAGGTTGACGCCATGCAGAGAATCTCCTTCCTCCATCTTGAGTTGATTCAGGTTAACGCTATGCAGAGAATCTCCTTCCTCCATTTTGAGTTGATTCAGGTTAACGCTATGCAGAGAATCTCCTTCCTCCATTTTGAGTTGATTCAGGTTAACGCTATGCAGAGAATCTCCTTCCTCCATCTTGAGTTGATTCAGGTTAACGCTATGCAGAGAATCTCCTTCCTCCATTTTGAGTTGATTCAGGTTAACGCTATGCAGAGAATCTCCTTCCTCCATTTTGAGTTGATTCAGGTTAACGCTATGCAGAGAATCTCCTTCCTCCACTTTGAGTTGATTCAGGTTAACGCTATGCAGAGAATCTCCTTCCTCCATTTTGAGGTGATTCAGGTTAACGCTATGCAGAGAATCTCCTTCCTCCATCTTGAGTTGATTCAGGTTAACGCTATGCAGAGAATCTCCTTCCTCCATTTTGAGTTGATTCAGGTTAACGCTATGCAGAGAATCTCCTTCCTCCATCTTGAGTTGATTCAGGTTAACGCTATGCAGAGAATCTCCTTCCTCCATCTTGAGTTGATTCAGGTTAACGCTATACAGAGAATCTCCTTCCTCCATCTTGAGTTGATTCAGGTTGACGCTATGCAGAGAATCTCCTTCCTCCATCTTGAGTTGATTCAGGTTAACACTATGGGGAGAATCTCCTTCCTCCATTTTGAGATGATTCAGGTTAACGCTATGCAGAGAATCTCCTTCCTCCATTTTGAGTTGATTCAGGTTAACGCTATGCAGAGAATCTCCTTCCTCCATTTTAAGTTGATGTAGTTAACCTGGGCAGAGAAACTTGTTCTGTTAAACTAACGGCCTTCATGTCAGTAAATGTTTCAAACTTCCAGGGTCTTATAGCTCTAGGCTGGTGCCATGTGGGTAACTGTGATGGCTTGTCTTCTCCTTATAAAACAGCTCTAGGCTGGTGCCATGTGGGTAACTGTGATGGCTTGTCTTCTGCTTATAAAACAGCTCTAGGCTGGTGCCATGTGGGTAACTGTGATAGCTTGTCTTCTCCTTATAAGACAGCTCTAGGCTGGTGCCATGTGGGTAACTGTGATGGCTTGTCTTCTCCTTATAAGACAGCTCTAGGCTGGTGCCATGTGGGTAACTGTGATGGCTTGTCTTCTCCTTATAAAACAGCTCTAGGCTGGTGCCATGTCAAACTGTGATGGCTTGTCTTCTCCTTATAAAACAGCTCTAGGCTGGTGCCATGTGGGTAACTGTGATGGCTTGTCTTCTCCTTATAAAACAGCTCTAGGCTGGTGCCATGTGGGTAACTGTGATGGCTTGTCTTCTCCTTATAAAACAGCTCTAGGCTGGTACCATGTGGGTAACTGTGATGGCTTGTCTTCTCCTTATAAGACAGCTCTGGGCTGGTGCCATGTGGGTAACTGTGATGGCTTGTCTTCTCCTTATAAAACAGCTCTAGGCTGGTGCCATGTGGGTAACTGTGATGGCTTGTCTTCTCCTTATAAAACAGCTCTAGGCTGGTACCATGTGGGTAACTGTGATGGCTTGTCTTCTCCTTATAAAACAGCTCTAGGCTGGTGCCATGTGGGTAACTGTGATGGCTTGTCTTCTCCTTATAAAACAGCTCTAGGCTGGTGCCATGTGGGTAACTGTGATGGCTTGTCTTCTCCTTATAAAACAGCTCTAGGCTGGTGCCATGTGGGTAACTGATGGCTTGTCTTCTCCTTATAAGACAGAGCTGGTCATCATCTGTAAGAAGTAATGGAAAGACATGTAAGAATAAAGAAGAATATCAACTAGACAAAATCCAATTGACAAAATCAGAATAAGGGAATCCAAGCCCTGTTCGCCCCGCTATTATCCAGAAGGTGAGGTCCATACAGGTGCATCAAAGCTGGGACCGAAAGATTGAAAAACAGCTTCTATCTCATGGCCATCAGACTTTTAAATAGCCATCTCTAGCAGGCCTCTATCCAGTATCCTGCCCTGAACTTAAGTCGCTGTCACTAGCTGACTATCACCCAATTACTCATCTCTGCACCTTAGAGGCTGCTGCCCTGTGTACATAGACAGGGAACACTGGTCACTTCAATAATGTTTACATACTGTTTTACCCATTTCATAAGTGCAGTATATTCTAGTCAAGTACATCTTATTCAACTATTGCTGTACATACAGTGCCTTCAGAAAGTATTCAGACCCCTTGAATTGTCCACCTTTTGTTACATGAAATCCTTACTCTAAATTGAAAAGAATAAATACTAAAATCCTCTACACACAATACCCAATAATGACAAAGCAAAAACAGGTTTTTAGAAATGTTTGCAAATAAATAAATAAATATTTACAAAAGTATTCAGACCCTTTGCTATGAGACTCGAAATTGAGCTCAGGTGCATCCTGTTTCCATTGACCATCCTCGATGTTTCTACAATTTGATTGGAGTCCACCGGTGGTAAATTCAATTGATTGGACATTATTTGTAAAGGCACACAACTGTCTATATAAGGTCCCACAGTTGACAGTGCATGTCAGAGCAAAAACCAAGCCATGAGGTCGAATGAATTGTCCTTAGAGCTCCGAGACAGGATTGTGTCGAGGCACAGATCTGGGGAAGGGTACCAAAACATTTATGCAGCATAGAAGGTCCCCAAAAAACACAGTGGCCTCCATCATTTTTAAAATGGAAGAAGTTTGGAACCACCAAGATTCTTCCTAGAGCTGGCCGCCTGGCCAAACTGAGCAATCTGGGGAGAAGGGCCTTGGTCAGGGATGGTCACCTGACAGAGCTTTAGAGTTCCTCTGTGGAGATGGGAGAACCTTCCAGAAGGACAACCATCTCTAAAGCAACAATAAATACAGGTGTGCCAAACTTGTAGCATCATACCTTAGTCATTATGGGATATTGTGTGTCGATTGAAAACGGTGTAATCAATTTTAGAATAAGGCTGTAACCTAACAACATTTGTAAAACGTCAAGGGGTCTGAATACTTTCTGAAGGCACTGTATATGGTAGAGACATAGAATTTAGACTATCGTTTTTCTGATGCAATTCTCTATTGAACATTTTGTCATAAACATTGAATGTAATAATGTTTGAACACTCTACAGTATCCTTCGCTCCCACCTGCCGAACACTTGCCTTCACCGTGGTTAACAGAACTGCGGGAAAAGATTGCCCAACAGGTGGGGATGAATTGACACTGGCTAGCTAGCTTTTGTCACCCCTGCCTCTTCTTATTTATCTGTGGAATACATTCCTACCGTATCAGAAATGTTTGCTTGCCAAATGCTAACCAGCTAGCTAATATTTAGAATGAAACATGTTTGGCTACAGTTATGGTAACCGTTTACAATCGTTTTAGCTTTGCTTTCTAGCTTGATGGTTAGTGCCAGAGGTTAGCTATAATATTTAGCTACTGCCAACATGTTGTTGTTGTTGTTGTGTAATTGTCATATTTTTCCTGGTCCACTGCAGAATGGATGATGGCATTTCAATACAACTTGGGAAAAGGGATTCCGGACACATTTAAATCTAAGTATAGACACATGCAGTGGTGTGTTTTCATGGTTGCCAAGGGAAACCAGCCTAAAAAAATTGACAGAGAAAAACTAAAAAAATATTTTAACTTTGTCTTTTCATAATTTTCCTTCAATTTGCAAGAGGCTGAATGTATCTCACCCGAGAAAGCATCCGAGCAAGCGAAACAGTGCCCCCCTGTCCCTGTATGTGTAGGCCATCTATCTGATGCTGTCTGCTCAGAAACACTATGACATTGATGCTAGCCGTAGCTGAATGCAAGGGATCTCTGTATGTGTCGGCCATCTCTCTGATGCTGTCTGCTCAGAAAGACTATGGCATTGATGCTAGCCGTAGCTGAATGCAAGGGAAGCCAGCAAACATTTGGCCTCCTGTGATAAAAAAAAAAGTATAAAATATTAGCCAATCAGCATTGAGCTAAACTGAGTGAGCTCAGCTGTGAATGGTCCTGGCACACCAAAAAAAAGGGTCAAGGGATGCCAGTTTGGATTTGGCTTCACTCCTATCACATCAAGAGAAATAAGTAATTGACAGAAACAACATGAATTGTTGCATCTCGTTGTGTTGTTGTCCTTCGGTATTCTAGCTAGCTAGATAAAATTGGCCTTTTCCTAAATTAGACATGGATGGAGATAGGGATTTGGACTTGTGGTTTTACTTAATTCTCCATACTGGCCAATGATTATAAGGATGGAAGTTCAATATGCAGCTAGATGTAGAAGGCTAATGTTAACTAGCTAACATTGCCCATGAAAGGAAGTTAGGATGATGAGCCAGCATTTTAGCCAGGTAGCACAGGACAACAACAAATGAAAGTGTTTACTGTATGACCGTCATAGACCGTTTCATCAACATGGAAAAAGAAGAGGAAGGCATTGTCCTCTAGAACTGGGGAGAGTCAACATGTTTTTTTTCTACTTGCATGATCGCACACACAAAGCAGAACCATGGACTGCCACATCATATTTAGCTTACGTTGATTGAACTAAATGGTTTTTCAATACCTTTTATTGTCACTGTCCTAGACTAATAAGCACACGTGATTTGATGATGTTGACCTGGTGCTGGAATAGTGTTTTCTTTGCGACTTGCGGTAACTCTCCGTGGTTCTAAATTCAGTAGTTGTTTAGTAGTTTGAAAATGTGGGAAACATTAATTTGCTTGACCATGCTGTAGGTCAAGTAAGAGTTTGTTAGATGCAATATGCTTTGTGGACCTGTGAATGGTTTTGTGATGAAACAAAGGTGTGGTTGAATATTCTGCCACTGTCTTCTTATTGAGGCAAGGCATATGACCTAACAGGTTCTAGAGCAAACAATGCAATCATCACAACACATGGGTTGCAATAAGTTTTTGTTGGGCTCGGAATCGTCCGCCACAGTGGATGTGTCATAATGGCCATAAAAACACGGAAATGGTTCCAATGGTTTTTTCCGCCATTAATTTCTCACATTCAAATGAATTGTGTGTTTGGTGTACGCTTACCTTGGCCTGACGTTTTGATAGCCTTGGAATTCTCTCTTGGACAAGGGGAGTTTTATCACTATATTCACCTCAATTTACTCCCCAAAATGTGCTATGCTAATTATTGATAAAAGTTATCTTGTCCGAGAGACAGTTGTTATCAAAATGTCACGCCAGGGTAAGCCTACACGAAACACTGACCTTATATCTAGTAGTTCTAAAATCCCAGATGGAAAAATTAACAATTTCCGGGTTTTGTGACTCATATCACAGAAAGAACAATGAGACAGATATTTCAGTGGATGTATAAATGTGAAGCATCTGCTTGGTGTTTCCACTCACTACCAGATACTGAATTACAGTTAATATGAGGAAATCAGTCAATTGAAATATGGGGAAACAGATATGCATCTGTTGGTCACATTTGATAACAAATAAAAAAATGGGCCTCAGGATCTCGTCACAATATTTTTGTGCAATCAAATTGCCATAGATAAAATGCAATTGTGTTTGTTGTCCATAGCTTATGTCTGCCCATACCATAACCCCATCGCCACCATGGGGCAATTTTCACCACTTTGACTTCAGCAAACCGTTCGCCCACTCAAACGCCATACATGTGGTCTGTGGTAGTGAGGCCGGTTGGACCTATTGCCAAATTCTCTGAAGTGAAGTTGGAGGTGGCTTACGGTAGATAAATGAACATTAACTTCTCTGGCAACAGCTCTGGTGGACATTCCTGCAGTCAGCATACCATTTGCACGTACCCTCAAAACTTGAGACATCTGTGGTGTTGTGTGACATAAGTGCATGTTTTCGAGTGGCCTTTTATTATCCCCAGCACAAGGTGCACCTGTGTAATGATCATAATCAGCTTGTTGATATGCCAGACCTGTCCAATGGATGGATTATATTGGCTAAGGAGAAATGCTCACTAACAGTGATGTAAACAATAGTTCAGAAAATTAAACATGGGACCAACAGTTTGTTGCGTTTATATTTTTGTTCATTGTATGAGTAGAACTGTCCGATTCTATATTCAAGTAATAATAAGAAATTACCATCGACCACGCCCATAAATTGGGGAAAACAAACATTCTTTCCCATCACCACCATGTTCGTTGTCGATTTTACAACAGTAACAAAACATGTTCAATGTACATTGAACCAGATAAGAAATGCAGGGAGCAGGTGTCCAAGTACAGTAGGCAACACGTAGCTATGTGTGTGAAAAATATTTGATCACAGGTAATACATTTAACTTGTTTAGTATAGTTCATGTGTAACTCCACTCGCTACTTGTAGCTGTATAGTCTATGTATTGTTGGTCGTGGTTTGGTTTGGTTTGGTTATGTTCCGGTCGGAAGCTAGCTACAGTAGCTAGCTCCTAACGTTATTAGGTGAAAAGCGGCACGAGGGAAGCCCTAAATTATTAACTTTTTCTAACTAGGCAAGTCAGTTAAGAACAAATTATTATTTACAATGACGGCCTACCCCAGGCTAAACCCGGACGACGCTGGGCCAATTGTGCGCCGCCCTATGGGACTCTCAATCACGGCCGGATGTGATACAGCCTGGAGAGACAACAACTGCATTAACTGTCAAGTCTAGAAACGGACAGTCTACCTGCAGAGACGGAGGCAGCAATCTTCAGCGAGTATGAGTGATCCGAGTTGGTCCGACAAGCTAGTACATTTATCTCTGAGAAATAATTACGATCCCTGTTTGTAATAAACACTGTTATCCATACACAGGGTTGCCAGGTCATATGAAAAACCTGGGCAAAAGACCTGAACGAGGACAATTTTTATTTTCACATCAAGAGATGAGTTGTAATAAACAATTTTCCCATAACGTTATTATCCTATTAACAAGGAACATAGACGTAACTACATGCTAAATGTGTAATGCGTGAAGCAACGCAGAGTGCCTGGATAAAACCTTATTGGACATATACTACAAACCTCCAGGGTGCCTTATTGCTATCATAAACTGGTTACCAACGTAAAAGTTGTCATACCCATATGGTATATGGTCTGATATACCACAGCGTTCAGCCAATCAGCATTCAGGGCTCGAACTCGGGTTATAATTGTAAATAAATCACTTTTGTGCATAACTATAGATCAATACACAGAGTTTGAGTGATGAAAGTTGGACAATGTTCAGGGACGGAGGATCTACAAATCTGAGCGAGAAACACTTTGGACGGAGAAAAAAAACTGAATGTTTGGCTATTTTCTGTCAATTGTGCTGTTAGTATGAAGCCAGATGTTAAGATGACAAACCGTTATAAATTGACCATTTGTGAGATTGCCTTGTCATTTTAATAAGCAAAGGCTACAAACTAAAATCTGGGGTTATGATTGTAATTCAACTTCGCCATGGTTTGCTTAGATAGATGCAGGTAGCCTATAGCCCCTGATAGGCCGACATCTAATTTCAGATAGTCTACAGTAGACGAGGCAAAATGTAAACTGAACGATTTAGAGTATTGCTTAGTTCAAATTAATACTCATTTATTCTACATGAATAGTTTGGCGATTTGAGGTAAGAAGTGCTTGTGTTTCCTTATAACCTGCTGGGATAGGACACTGAGGATCGGTCTTAATTTCAATCATTGGATAAAATATTCATATGTATATCAACTGAATGTTTGTCAACAGCCAGTGTTTATTTTTTAAGAGAAATGAAATGGCGACCAATGTGCAACTTAGAAGTAGCCCAAAAACCCACAGCCAATACATTCTCACCCGTGACATCATTTTCAAAGTTGCCCAAATGTCAAAACTGTGAACATGGCAACCCTGAACAGACGGATCAAAGGAAGTTGTGACTGCTTCTGCTGCTATTCTTGGTCAAGATATCCACATTACTGCCACCTAGCGGAGTGGAGGAATTAGACATTTCGTTCCATTTAATACATGTACAATACCAATTAGATAGATTCTTATGGGTTTCCCCTATTCATCTGTGCGTGTACGATCTACAATCATTACCTCTACATAAACCTTAGAGAGACAGTATAAACTGAGTGTACGAAACATCAAGGACACCTTCCTAATATTGAGTTGAACCCCCACCAGCCACCACTTTTGCCCTCAGAACAGCCCTCAATTCATTTGGGCACGGACTCCACAGAGACACTGGTCCATGTTGACTCCACTGCTTCCTACTGTTGTGTCAAGTTGACTGGATGTCCTTTGGGTGGTGGAACATTCTTGATACACACGGGAACTGTTGAGCGTTAAAAAAACAGCAGTGTTGCAGTTCTTGACACAAACCGGTGTGCCTGGCACCTACTACCATACCCCATTCAAAAGCACTTAAATATGTTGTCTTGTCCGTTCACCCTCTGAATGGCACACACACAACCCATGTCTCAAAGATCAAACATCCTGTAACCTGTCTCCTCCCCTTCATCTTTAACCTGACTCCTCCCCTTAATTTTTAACCTGACTCCTCCCCTTCATCTTTAACCTGACTCCTCCCCTTCATTTTTAACCTGACTCCTCCCCTTCATCTTTAACCTGTCTCCTCCCCTTCATCTACACTGATTGAACTGTTTAACAAGTGACATCAATAAGGGATCATAGCTTTCACCTGGTTAGTCTGTCACGGAAAGAGGTTCTTAATGTTTTGTACACTGTAGATCTTTTCATTTGTTAAATAATTAGTTTACATTAAAAAAATCTCAATTTATTTCATGATTTGTTACAGAATTTGACTTCAGCATACAAATGTGTTGGACAACAATGTATGATATAGAATGTTTTGACAATTATGTATCTCCTTAATGACATATGACCATCATTCACACTCACATAAAATGGGAGTAAATAAAAGTCAATAATGAGTCGAATCAAAAGCTCTGTAATTCAATGCAGTCATAATGTATTGATTTTCACATCACCATGTTGTATTTTGCTCCATAAGTCATCAACCATCAATTTGAACACAGCTCCAACTGCCACTAACATCACCATGGTGACCACCACACCAGACCTTTCTTTCTCCCTTACTGGGTGTGTTGACATTGAAGTGGTTTCCACCATTGCTCTCCTCCATCTCCTCTCTCTTCTCCAGCAGCTCAGTGACTGTGGTCACCTTTCTCCTTGTTGTTGAAGACATAATATCTGCCCCTGCAGGTACTGATTAGTTGTAGCAGTTGACTGTTGTCCTTCAGTAGGTCCTCCACTGGTCTCCCCTCTAGCTGGTCTCTCCTCTAGCTGGTCTCCCCCAGTGAACAGCACCATGGTGTACATTAAAGACTTCTCTAAAGTTCTCCTGGATCCACCTCATGAGGGTATCCCTCTGCGAACCTCACCCCCTGATCACCAGCAGGAACGTGTGAGATCCTGGAGCGGCGGAAAGACCCGGGGTGTGGTCGACGTGGAGGGAGGCCCGGGGTGTGGTCGACGTGGAGGGAGGCCCGGGGTGTGGTCGACGTGGCGGGAGGCCCGGGGTGTGGTCGACGTGGCGGGAGGCCCGGGGTGTGGTCGACGTGGCGGGAGGCCCGGGGTGTGGTCGACGTGGAGGGAGGCCCGGGGTGTGGTCGACGTGGAGGGAGGCCCGGGGTGTGGTCGACGTGGCTGGAGGCCCGGGGTGTGGTCGACGTGGCGGGAGGCCCGGGGTGTGGTCGACGTGGCGGGAGCAGTGGGAGGCCCGTCCGGTTGACCCTCTAGCGGTAGTAGCAGCTGGCCCAGTCCAACTCTCACAATCTGTGGTCATGGCAACCATAGAGAAGTCCACTCAGAAGGTCTCTGCCAATGATGGTGTTTCCTGCTGAACTCTGACCCTGCCCAGTGTTACCAATCAGAAGCAGCCTCAACGCTGCCACTATGGAGACACATACACACAATACAGTCAAACAAGTCAGTTTATTGATCCGTTCAATTCATCAGTCAACCATTTGGACAGGGCCGTTTCAATACAACTTCTTTATGTACCAGTAGGGCCTAGTCCTGGGATAAAACCCTCTTTATGTACCAGTAGGGCCTAGTCCTGGGATAAAAACCCTCTTTATGTACCAGTAGGGCCTAGTCCTGGGATAAAACCCCTCTTTATGTACCAGTAGGGCCTAGTCCTGGGATAAAAACCCTCTTTATGTACCAGTAGGGCCTAGTCCTGGGATAAAAACCCTCTTTATGTACCAGTAGGGCCTAGTCCTGGGATAAAAGCCATCTTTATGTACCAGTAGGGCCTAGTCCTGGGATAAAAACCCCTCTTTATGTACCAGTAGGGCCTAGTCCTGGGATAAAACCCTCTTTATGTACCAGTAGGGCCTAGTCCTGGGATAAAACCCATCTTTATGTACCAGTAGGGCCTAGTCCTGGGATAAAAACCCCTCTTTATGTACCAGTAGGGCCTAGTCCTGGGATAAAACCCCTGGGATAAAACCCCTCTTTATGTACCAGTAGGGCCTAGTCCTGGGATAAAAACCCTCTTTATGTACCAGTAGGGCCTAGTCCTGGGATAAAACCCCTCTTTATGTACCAGTAGGGCCTAGTCCTGGGATAAAAACCCTCTTTATGTACCAGTAGGGCCTAGTCCTGGGATAAAACCCTCTTTATGTACCAGTAGGGCCTAGTCCTGGGATAAAACCCATCTTTATGTACCAGTAGGGCCTAGTCCTGGGATAAAACCCCTCTTTATGTACCAGTAGGGCCTAGTCCTGGGATAAAACCCCCTCTTTATGTACCAGTAGGGCCTAGTCCTGGGATAAAACCCTATTTCAATGGAGATTCTCTTGTTTTTTAGTCCAGGATTTGGCTTAATCTGTGTCTAGGAAACATCCCTTGAACATTTACAACACACATCAGGTAAGTTAAACTGCATCACAGTGAAAGTGGTTGATTTCATTGAGGGTTAAATATGTGATAGAAGAGTGAATAGGCCTAGAGATTTCCCTGGTCAGGTGATCTTATATTTTTGAGTTCTACTGGGGTAAGACAGTTTAACTGCAGTAAGTTCATGAGGCAGTTATACATGATATTTTTCAAGAATCAATGGCTACATGTCCAAAAATGAATGTACCAATCACAGACTGTCCCCTTTTAAGTCCTGTATAAACAAAGTCCAGTTTCCCTACTCAGAATATCGGAGAATCCTATAACCTGGTTCCTTTCACCTGGGCTCATTTTAAGGATCGACTCTCCATTGCTCTCCAGTTCCGACACTGAGAACACCGGGACGGTGTCCCAAATGGCATGCTATCCCATATAGTGCACTACTTTTGACCAGAGCCCTGTGGGCCCTAGTGCACTTTATAGGGAATAGGGTGGCATTTGGGATGTACCCCAGAGGTTCCTCTCACCTGGGTTTCTTCTTACACCTGTGCCTCTTCAGGGACCCAGTTTGACTGTAGCTCTTACCACACTGCGTGCATTTGTACGGCTTCTCCCCTGTGTGGACAACCATGTGCACTTTACGCAATGTAGAATTGACAAAGCACTTGTCGCACTCAGAGCATTTGTATGGTTTCTCCCCTGTGTGTCTCCTCATGTGCTGCGTTAGAACTGTAGCTAATACCACACTCCATGCATTTGTACGGCTTCTCTCCGGTGTGGACAACCATGTGTGTATTACGGCCCCCGAAGTGACAAAGCACTTGTCGCAATCGGAGCATTTGTAAGGTTTCTCCCCTGTGTGTTTCCTTCTGATGTGGTATTTTAGCTTGCACCACTGTTTGAACTGGTTCCCACAGTCCTGGCAAGAGAACGGCGTCTTCCTGGTGTGTTTCTGCCGGTGGACCATAAGGATGTGCGTTCGGGCAAAGGTCATGGGACACTCTGGGCAGGACAGCGGGCGCTCGCCGGTGTGGCTCAGCCGGTGATACTTCAGACTCATGTAACCCTGGCCACACTCCGGGCACACGTACAGTTTACACCCACTGTGGGCCGTCATGTGGCGCTTCAGGTGGGCGGAGATCTTGAAGCCTTGGCCGCACTGGGGGCAGACGTAGGGCTGCGTATCACTGTGGAAACGCATGTGGGGGGGGTCAGGTTGGATTTGAATGAGAAGGTCTTGCCGCACTGGGGGCAGACGAAAGGACGTTCCGCATCGTGAATTGGTCGTCCAAGCCGGCTTTCCGGGAGAAGGTCTTATGGCACACCTCGTAGGAGTACGGCCGGTACTGTGTGTGGATCCGGGAGTGGAACTCCAGCGTGGTTTTAGAGAAGAACTTCCGTCCACAATCTGGGCACGGAAACCGGCGGACCTTCTGGTTGCGAGGCCGCCATTCTGGGTCGGACCGGAATGCAGTCAGATTGAACGGCTGGCTGGTAGCCGACCGCAGGCGTCTCCTTCCATCTTGGAAGTACAGGGGGGCATCCTCTGCCTTGATACCCAGGTGATGTGCATCTGTCTTGGGGTCGCTCTCTGTAGGTCCCTTGGTGTTACCCATCTCTGGGTCGTAAGCTCTCTGTCTTCACAGAGTTCAACCAGTGTTCAATTTTTGTCCCGATAGGCAGCTCGTCCATCTCGTTTCACCTGGTTTAAATTAGAATACCTTTATTTCTCTCTGAGGAAACTTACAAACCAGTCAAGATATCTAGTAAACATATAGCTGCAACATTCAAAAAGCGTTACAAATGCGATACAAGATCTCAATTAAATGTTCATTTAAAAGCCACAACTTTAAACCTACCTCTTGTTTTACCTCGTCAGGCCTCAAGATGGCGCTGGAGAGTTGTAGACTTATCTTGGGTTTGTTTTGGCTTCCCTTGGGGCGACCCCACCACTTAGGGGCCGATGATACCTGGCTAGAAACACTTTCACTGTCAGCAGAGTTGTTTCCTTTTCCTGTGGATTGTTTCCTTCCTCTGGTGGTGGAGTTTTTCTTCTTCGTTGGTTTTCTGCCTGGTTTGTTATTGTTCTTCTGAGCAGCGAGAGACAGTTGATCCTTCGTTAGTCCGTGGAGTCTCACGATAGGTAAAGAAACGACAGCAGCCATTTTGAGTTGATGTAAGGCGAGTTTCTCTGGTCAAAAGTTGCTGACGCCTGACAGATCTTACTTAAAATACCTATCCAGGCATTGTATCAACTAACCACATCATATTATAGCGATCTGTCAGTCTAACACCGTTGATGATGTGGCAGGCAACCATTGGTTGATGAATGTAACATCTGAGCAGGGGAACATTACCCCTAGTCTCAATCTGGGCAGAGAAACGTGTTCTGTTAAACTAATGTCTCAGGATCTTGTAGCTCTAGGATGGAACCATGTGGGGGATGTCTTGCCCTCTCCTTTAAAGACAGAGCTGGTCATCATTCTAGGGTCTTGTAGCTCTAGGGTGGAACCCTGTGGGGGGGGATGTCTTGTCCTCTCATTTAAAGACAGAGCTGGTCATCATCTGTAAGAAACAATGGAGATAAAGTCAATAAGAATTGAGGAAATTAAGCCTACAAGGTAAGAAAAGAGGCACATCAACCCGGAAAAAAAATAGAATTGACCAGAATAAGAATAATGGAAACGAATAGTATCATCTCTCCAAAGTAGATATATTAATATAGTAAAGATGTCCTATGCAGAAATCCCTCCGCCATTTCCTGGTTGATAAAATTAGAATAGTTCACCTACTTTCAGTTTGACAAAACCAGCATGTATAGTGTAGAGAATCATTGTATAGTGTAGAGAGTCATTGTATAGTGTAGATAATCATTGTGTAGTGTAGAGAATCATTGTATAGTGTAGAGAATCATTGTGTAGTGTAGAGAATCATTGTATAGTGTAGAGAATCATTGTGTAGTGTAGAGAATCATTGTATAGTGTAGAGAATCATTGTATAGTGTAGAGAATCATTGTATAGTGTAGAGAATCATTGTATAGTGTAGAGAATCATTGTATAGTGTAGAGAATCATTGTATAGTGTAGAGAATCATTGTATAGTGTAGAGAATCATTGTATAGTGTAGAGAATCATTGTAATCATTGTATAGTCATTGTAGAGAATCATTGTATAGTGTAGAGAATCATTGTATAGTGTAGAGAATCATTGTATAGTGTAGAGAATCATTGTATAGTGTAGAGAATCATTGTATAGTGTAGAGAATCATTGTATAGTGTAGAGAATCATTGTATAGTGTAGAGAATCATTGTATAGTGTAGAGAATCATTGTAGCCTAAACCGCTGTGAAGTATCTTTTCCATAACCAGTGTAGTATTTTCAGCTGTCTGAAGCTGGTGTACAAAACTGAAGGTAACAGATGCATAAAACAAATCTTAAGGACGGGAGCATAGAAAGAGTACACACAGAACAGATCTACCGCTTCTGAGACTTGCTTTCAATGAGTGACAGATCTATAACTTACATTTCTATGTGAAATTGGTCCGGTAGCCCCAAAAGTTACATATTGCATCTGTAAATAAACTATTATTGGTGTCTAATACAGTTTTTTTTTTAAATACTTTTAACCACCCTAAACTAAAAATCCACAAGATAACTAGGTTAAATAGGACTTCATGGTGAAATACAACACTAATTACATGTTGATGTAAAAGTCTCTTTTTTAAAGAATAAAAGTCCACCAAATGCATTCTGTTGGTGCAAAACGAATCCGTATCTAGTTACTTTTGGATAAATACCGCATTGATTATATATTGATAATCAAATCCACCGTTGGATATTTGCAGCAAAGTTTATTTGATAGCGTGCATTGTGGAAAGCGAAAGCTACTGTAGTTATTCAGTAGCTAGCTAGTCGATGATGCTTGGTCAGCTAGCTCTGGTCTACTACTGCAAGATACATCTAATGGCCTACCTGCAGGGACGGAGGCAGCAATCTGCAGTGGTCATGGCTGGTACGAGTCGATTTACTGAGAAGCCTGTACATTTCATTTCAGATAAATAATTGCAATCCCCGTTTGCAAGAAACACTTTGCATTCCAAGATAAATAATACCACATGTATCCACAGCGCATGGGAAGTCGTGACTACTGTTGTTGATTTTGTTCCAAGACCTCCACATTCTCAGTGCTGCCACCTAGCGGAGCGGATGAAGACATTTCGTTCCATTTCCATACTACAATATGCTCTATTAGAGATATTCTTATAGACTCAATTCTTATGGATTTTCTCTTTTAATCTGTGCATATACTGTCTGCAAATGAATTATCTGCACCTAAAACCATAACCACATAGTAATACACGTAGCTACTGTTTGAAGAGACAACTTAATGTAGCTAGTTGTGCTAGATATTTTGTCCACATTTAATTTGCACCCAGTAAAGCAGAAAATGTATGTTGTAAAATATTGTCTTTCTTTGCTCTTCACCTTCACCTCTCTCTGCCTCTTCTCTCCTCTGTTGCTCTTCAGCTCTGATCTCTCTGCCTCTTCTCTCCTCTGTTGCTCTTCAGCTCTGATCTCTCAGCCTCTTCTCTCCTCCGTTGCTCTTCAGCTCTGATCTCTCAGCCTCTTCTCTCCTCCGTTGCTCTTCAGCTCTGATCTCTCAGCCTCTTCTCTCCTCCGTTGCTCTTCAGCTCTGATCTCTCAGCCTCTTCTCTCCTCCGTTGCTCTTCAGCTCTGATCTCTCAGCCTCTTCTCTCCTCCGTTGCTCTTCAGCTCTGATCTCTCAGCCTCTTCTCTCCTCCGTTGCTCTTCAGCTCTGATCTCTCAGCCTCTTCTCTCCTCCGTTGCTCTTCAGCTCTGATCTCTCAGCCTCTTCTCTCCTCCGTTGCTCTTCAGCTCTGATCTCTCAGCCTCTTCTCTCCTCCGTTGCTCTTCAGCTCTGATCTCTCAGCCTCTTCTCTCCTCCGTTGCTCTTCAGCTCTGATCTCTCAGCCTCTTCTCTCCTCCGTTGCTCTTCAGCTCTGATCTCTCTGCCTCTTCTCTCCTCCGTTGCTCTTCAGCTCTGATCTCTCTGCCTCTTCTCTCCTCCGTTGCTCTTCAGCTCTGATCTCTCTGCCTCTTCTCTCCTCCGTTGCTCTTCAGCTCTGATCTTTCTGTCTCTTCCATGTAGTGGTATCCCCAGTTCTGGTATGATACTGCATCAATATTTTCAAGCAGTCATTTAACTTCCCCAATGTTGCCTTTGACTTCAATGTTGAAGACATTGGATCCGCCACCAGTTAGCATTGAGCACCTGAAGGTCTGGACTGCTCTTCAGACAGGCCATTATAGGTTTACCCTTCAACATGTCTTTATGTGTGAACAGCACTCTGGTGAACTTTCCTGGATTGACTTCAGTGTTCCTTCTCCTCGTCAGTGAACCCCCCAGTCATACCCAGCAGAACTATTCTAAGCTCACATCTTACTGTCCCACTGGGCAAAAAAGAATGGTTGAATCAATGTTGTTTCAACATAATTTAAACCCAAAATATTCAATGTGATGACGTTGAATCAACGTGGAAAACTGACTGGATTTGCCAAAAGTCATCAACTTAAAAGGGAATTGTGTTTTTTTCCACCCAACTTCCAACCTAAATTCAATGACAGGGTGAAATATTTGGTTGATTTCACATTAGTTTAAAATCATAATTTATCTGCATGAACAACAGAGTGAAATGCATGAATCAAATGTAAAACACAGTACAAATGAGTGTCAGGAAGGCTCTCTGAGCTACTGATACTCTTGACGACAAGGCCAGGGGCTTTCTGCCCAGAGAAAATCACAATCTAAATGAGTCCTATTAGTGATGACATTCATGAACCTGAAACCAGGAAAAGTCAAGACACCAAAAACAAAATGAAAAGCTCATTCTGAGGGGCTTCTTACCTGAGTCAGTCTGTTCTCCTCTAATACCTCAGCCATACTGTGGTAGTCTCCTCTAATTACCTCAGCCATACTGTGGTAGTCTCCTCTAATTACCTCAGCCATACTGTGGTAGTCTCCTCTAATTACCTCAGCCATACTGTGGTAGTCTCCTCTAATTACCTCAGCCATACTGTGGTAGTCTTCTTTATTGTTTAGTGTGACAGAGGTGAAATCAAAACATTAGAAATACAATCTAACACTACTATATATATTGATTTAAAGCTTTAAAAAAAAAAAATTAAAGTCAGAATATTTGACTAAATTCTGGTAATCAACTATGACTCCTCCTGACAGCCCAGGAGTTACAGCATTACTTCCTTTTTTGTACATTATCAAAACATTTTTATTTTCCCGGTAATTCCTTCCCTCCTGACATAAGCAAATATTCAAGTGTGTACTTGTGTGAATTGGAATGTTTGTATATCTCCCTGAGACAGCCTGAAGAGCTGAGGTCGAAGCCAAGGTCAGCCATTATCAACGGGGTTACAGGAAGTGCCATGGAATGACATCATCAATGAAACAGGTGTGGTTTACTTTGATACGTTGTCTACTGAGAGAGTTAATAAAAAAAAGAAAAGAAAAACATGTCCCATAACATCTGTTCAGTCATTTGGTGACATCTTGTCCCAATGTAACTTATAGCAAGCAATATTGCAGCAATTTGAAATGGATTCCTGTTATATTTCATATTGTTTTTAAGTCTTTAATATACCTCCTTAATCAGTATAAGTAAAAAATATATATTCATTCGTAGTCCATTTTAGTTTGCTCAGAACATAGCAGATTCATACATCTACTTTTAGTCAACTCTCAAGTTTAAAATTCATGCAGTGCTGGCGTGTTCCGTAGTGCCCTTCAACTGCCCCGTTAGGCTACAAGGTCAAAGGTCAAAGCAAAATGTCACATAGATCCTCCCTACAGCCAACCCTGTTAATCACACTAACCTGCTGGATACGTAAGACATGGCTCTGGTTTATCACTCACCCTTTATTGACCCTGTTAATCACACTAACCTGCTGGATACGTAAGACATGGCTCTGGTTTAGTAGCCAAAAGGGATCTCACCCTTTAAGCAGTGTGATTCTTCAGTTACATTGTAATCTCCTCCATCATTCCTTAAAGAGCGTCCTGAACCTGTCAGTGTTGTTTAAACCAGCTCCTCTTTCTGACTGGCCCTTATCACTCACCAACAGGCGTATTGATCCGTTCTATTAAACCAGCCCTTTTACGGCCTCCTCTTTCTGACTGGCCCTTATCACTCCGTTCTATTAAACCAACAGGCCCTTATCACTCACCAACAGGCTTATTGATCCGTTCTATTAAACCAGCCCTTTTACGGCCTCCTCTTTCTGACTGGCCCTTATCACTCACCAACAGGCTTATTGATCCGTTCTATTAAACCAGCCCTTTTACGGCCTCCTCTTTCTGACTGGCCCTTATCACTCACCAACACGCTTATTGATCCGTTCTATTAAACCAGCCCTTTTACGGCCTCCTCTTTCTGACTGGCCCTTATCACTCACCAACACGCTTATTGATCCGTTCTATTAAACCAGCCCTTTTACGGCCTCCTCTTTCTGACTGGCCCTTATCACTCACCAACACGCTTATTGATCCGTTCTATTAAACCAGCCCTTTTACGGTCTCCTCTTTCTGACTGGCCCTTGTCACTCACCAACACGCTTATTGATCCGTTCTATTAAATCAGTTGGGCATAAATGACATAAGCATGGCACCACAGGAGGCTGGTGGCACCTTAATTGGGGAGGACGGGCTTGTGGTAATGGATGGAGCGGAACAGCATCACACACACACAGTTTCCATGTGTTAGAATCCATTCCATTTACTCCGTTCCACTGTGTTAGAATCCATTCCATTGACTCCGTTCCACTGTGTTAGAATCCATTCCATTGACTCCGTTCCACTGTGTTAGAATCCATTCCATTGACTCCGTTCCACTGTGTTAGAATCCATTCCATTGACTCCGTTCCACTGTGTTAGAATCCATTCCATTTACTCCGTTCCACTGTGTTAGAATCCATTCCATTTACTCCGTTCCACTGTGTTAGAATCCATTCCATTTACTCCGTTCCACCCATCATCATGGTACAACCTGTTCTATACATCCTGATAATCATCACATCAAATGTATTTATAAAGCCCTTCTTACATCAGCTGATATCTCAACGTGCTGTACAGAAACACATTCTAAAACCCCAAACAGCAAGCAATGCAGGTGTAGAGGTGTAAGAATCGTCTCCAGCAAAATGCTTTCAGTCTCAACCATGCCATTAATAGTAGATGCATGTTTTTTTATACAAAGCATTTCGCTACACTCGCATTAACATCTGCTAACCATGTGTATGTGACCAATAACATCTGCTAACCATGTGTATGAGACCATTAACATCTGCTAACCATGTGTATGTGACCAATAACATCTGCTAACCATGTGTATGTGACCAATAACATCTGCTAACCATGTGTATGTGACCAATAACATCTGCTAACCATGTGTATGTGACCAATAACATCTGCTAACCATGTGTATGTGACCAATAACATCTGCTAACCATGTGTATGTGACCAATAACATCTGCTAACCATGTGTATGTGACCAATAACATCTGCTAACCATGTGTATGTGACCAATAACATCTGCTAACCATGTGTATGTGACCAATAACATCTGCTAACCATGTGTATGTGACCAATAACATCTGCTAACCATGTGTATGTGATCAATAATATCTGCTAACCATGTGTATGTGACCAATAACATTGCTAACCATGTGTATGTGACCAATAACATCTGCTAACCATGTGTATGTGACCAATAACATCTGCTAACCATTTGATTTGAAGTTTCAATACAAAGACTGTTTTACAACATGGAGGGCCGGTTTCCACAGATGAAGCCTAGCGCTTAGGATAAAAACCTATTACACTGGAGATTCTCCTGCTTTTAGTTCCAGGACTTGGCTTAATCTGCGTCTGGGGAAACCGTCCCGCAACGTTCACATCACACATCAGGTGAGAGTGGGACTGCATCACAGGGAAAACAGGTCAGCCTATAGAGGGTTCAATAACTGATAGAACAGTCAATGGAACAGCCTATAGAGGGTTCAATAACTGATAGAACAGCCTATTGAGGGTTCAATAACTGATAGAACAGTCAATGGAACAGCCTATAGAGGGTTCAATAACTGATGGAACAGTCAATGGAACAGCCTATAGAGGGTTCAATAACTGATAGAACAGTCAATGGAACAGCCTATAGAGGGTTCAATAACTGATAGAACAGTCAATGGAACAGCCTATAGAGGGTTCAATAACTGATGGAACAGTCAATGGAACAGCCTATAGAGGGTTCAATAACTGGAACAGTCAATGGAACAGCCTATTCAATAACTGATGGAACAGTCAATGGAACAGCCTATAGAGGGTTCAATAACTGATAGAACAGTCAATGGAACAGCCTATAGAGGGTTCAATAACTGATAGAACAGTCAATGGAACAGCCCATAGAGGGTTCAATAACTGATAGAACAGCCTATTGAGGGTTCAATAACTGATAGAACAGTCAATGGAACAGCCCATTGAGGGTTCAATAACTGATAGAACAGTCAATGGAACAGCCTATTGAGGGTTCAATAACTGATAGAACAGTCAATGGAACAGCCCATTGAGGGTTCAATAACTGATAGAACAGTCAATGGAACAGCCTATAGAGGGTTCAATAACTGATGAACAGTCAATTCAATAACTGATAGAACAGTCAATGGAACAGCCTGATTGAGGGTTCAATAACTGATAGAACAGCCTGGAACAGCCTTGAGGGTTCAATAACTGATAGAACAGTCAATGGAACAGCCCATAGAGGGTTCAATAACTGATGAACAGTCAATGGAACAGCCTATAGAGGGTTCAATAACTGATGGAACAGTCAATGGAACAGCCTATTGAGGGTTCAATAACTGATAGAACAGCCTATTGAGGGTTCAATAACTGATAGAACAGTCAATGGAACAGCCCATTGAGGGTTCAATAACTGATAGAACAGTCAATGGAACAGCCTTGAGGGTTCAATAACTGATGGAACAGTCAATGGAACAGCCTATTGAGGGTTCAATAACTGATGGAACAGTCAATGGAACAGCCCATTGAGGGTTCAATAACTTGAACAGGGTTCAATAACTGATGGAACAGTCAATGGAACAGCCCATCAATAACTGATGAACAGCCTAACAGCCCATGAGGGTTCAATAACTGATAACAGCCCAAGGGTTCAATAACTGATGGAACAGCCTATTGAGGGTTCAATAACTGATGGAACAGCCTATTGAGGGTTCAATAACTGATGGAACAGCCTATTGAGGGTTCAATAACTGATGGAACAGCCTATTGAGGGTTCAATAACTGATGGAACAGCCTATTGAGGGTTCAATAACTGATAGAACAGTCAATGGAACAGCCTATTGTTTTCCCTGGTGATGTAATCATATATTTAGAGTTCTGATTGGGTCAGACAATTTAACTAAATTCAAGAGGCATTTATTTCTAAGTTATATTCTTCAAGAATCAAAGTTAAAAATATATATATGTATGTACCAATCCCAGATTGCTCCTTTAAATCCTGCATAAACAAAGGCCAGTTTCCCAACTCAGGACACCTGAGAATCCTCTCACCTGGCTTCTGTCACCTACGTGGCTGCTTACACCTGTTCTGCCTGCGGCTATGGAACCCTGACCTGTTCACCGGACGTGCTACCTGTCCCAGACCTGCTGTTTTCAACTCTCTAGAGACAGCAGGAGTGGTAGAGATACTCTTAATGATCGGCTATGAAAAGCCAACTGACATTTACTCCTGAGGTGCTGACCTGTTGCACCCTCTACAACCACTGTGATTATTATTATTTGACCCTACTGGTCATTTATGAACATTTGAACATCTTAGCCATGTTCTATTATAATCTCCACCCGGCACAGCCAGAAGAGGACTGGCCACCCCTCATAGCCTGGTTCCTCTCTAGGTTTCTTCCTAGGTTTTGGCCTTTCTAGGGAGTTTTTCCTAGCCACCGTGCTTCTACACCTGCATTGCTTGCTGTTTGGGGTTTTAGGCTGGGTTTCTGTACAGCACTTTGAGATATCAGCTGATGTAAGAAGGGCTTTATAAATACATTTGATTTTGATTTGTACTGCTTTAAGGATCCACTCTCCAGTTCCTACACTCAGAACACTGGGTCTACGTCCCAAATGGCTCCCTATATAGTGCACTACTTAGAGAATAGGGTGCCATTTGGGGCGTAGCCCCGAGGTTCCTCTCACCTGGTTTGCTGCTCACACCTGTGCCTCTTCAGGCCCCCACTCTGACTGTAGCTCCTACAGCACTCTGTGCATTTGTACGGCTTCTCTCCTGTGTGGACAACCATGTGCACTTTACGAGACGCCGAAGTGACGAAGCACTTGTCACACTCGGAGCATTTGTACGGTTTCTCCCCTGTGTGTTTCCTTCTAACGTGGTCTTTCAGTTGGCACCCCTGTTTGAACCTCTTCCCACAGTCCTGGCAAGAGAACGGCGTCTCCCCGGTGTGCTGTCGCCGGTGGATCATAAGGGTGTGCGGCCGGGCAAAGGTCATGGGACACTCTGGGCAGGACAGCGGGCGCTCGCCGGTGTGGCTCAGCCGGTGATACTTGAGACTCATGTAACGGACGAAACTCTGGCCGCACTCCGGGCACACGTACGGTTTATACCCGCTGTGGGAAATCATGTGGCTCTTGAGTTGGGCGGAGATCTTGAAGCCGTGGCCGCACTGGGGGCAGACGTAGGGCCGCGCGTCGCTGTGGAACCGCATGTGGCGGGTCAGGTTGGATTTGAACGTGAAGGTTCTGCCGCATTGGAGGCAGGCGAAGGGGCGTTCCGCCTCGTGGATTGGTCGGTGCTCGACCAGACCGCCTTTCCGGGAGAAGGTTTTATGGCACACCTCGCAGGAGTACGGCTGGTACTGTGTGTGGATCCGGGAGTGTAACTCCAGCGTGGTTTTGGAGAAGAACTTCTGGCCGCAGTCTGGACACGGGAACCGGCGGACCTTCTGATTGCGAGGCCACCATTCCGGCTCAGACCGCAACGCAGCCAGATTGAACAGCTGAACGGTAGCCGACCGCAGCCGCCTCCCTCCATCCTGGTGGTACAGGGGAGCATCCTCCGTCTTGATACCCAAGTGATGTGCATCTGTCCTGGGGTCGCTCTCTGTAGGTCCCCTGGTGTTACCCAACTCTGGGTCGTAGCTCTCTGTCTTCACAGAGTTCAACCAGTGTTCATCACTTCTGGTCCCGATAGGCAGCTCGTCCATCTCTTGTTTCACCTGGTTTAGAACAGAATAGCTTTATTTTCTAAGAGGAAACTTCAGTGGTGGTCGTATGATACATAAAGATATCTAGTAAAAGATATACCTGCAACATTCACACAGACATATATAGTAAACATACACTACCAGTCAACATTTTTAGAACACCTACTTCAAGGGGTTTTCTTTATTTTTTACTATTTTCTACATTGTAGAATAATAGTGAAGACATCAAAACTATGAAATAACACATATGGAATCATGTAAGCAAAAAAGTGTTAAACAAATCAAAATATTTGAGATTTTTCAAATAGCCACTCTTTGCCTTGATAGCTTTGCACACTATTGCCATTCTCTCAACCAGCTTCACCTGGAATGCCTTTCCTACAGTCTAGAAGGAGTTCCCACATATGCTGGGCACTTGTTGGCTGCTTTTCCTTCACTATGCGGTCTGACTCATCCCAAACCATCTCAATTTGGTTGAGGTCGGGGGATTGTGGAGGCCAGGTCATCTGAGGCAGCACTCCATCACTCTCCTTCTTGGTAAAATAGCCCTTACACAGCCTGGAGGTGTGTTGGGTCATTGTCCTGTTGAAAAACAAATGATAGTCCCACTAAGCGCAAACCAGATGTGAAGGCGTATCACTGCAGAATGCCGTGGTAGCCACGTTGGTTAAGTAAGTGTGCCTTGAATTCTACATAAATCACAGACAGTGTCACCAGCGAAGCACCCCCACACCATAACACCTCCTCCTCCAGGCCTTACGGTGGGAAATACACATGTTCACCCACACCGCATCTCACAAAGACACAGCGGTTGGAACCAAAAATCTCCACTTTGGACTCCAGACCAAAGGACACATTTCCACCGATCTAATGTCCATTGCTCGTGTTTCTTGGTCCAAGCAAGTCTCTTCTTCTTGTTGGTGTCCTTTAGTAGTGGTTTCTTTGCAGCAATTCGACAATGAAGGCCTGATTCACACAGTCTCCTCTTAACAGTTGATGTTGAGATGTGACTGTTACTTGAACTTTGAAGCATTTATTTGGGCTGCAATTTGAGGCTGGTAACTCTTATGAACTTATCCTCTGCAGCAGATGTAACTCAGGTTTTTGCGACTGCACTTGAAGAAACATTCAAAGTTCTTGAAATGTTCCACATTGACTGACCTTCATGTCTTAAAGTAACAGACTGTTGTTTCCCTTTGCTTATTTGAGCTGTTCTTGCCATAATATGAACTTGGTCTTTTACCAAGTAGGACTGTCTTCTGTATACCCCCCTTTGTCACAACAAAACTGATTGGCTCAAACGCATTGAGGAACGAAATTCCACAAATGTAACTTTTAACAAGGCACACCTGCTAATTGAAATGCACTCCAGGTGACTACCTCATGAAGCTGGTTGAGAGAATGCCAAGCGTGTGCAAAGCTGTCATCAAGGCAAAGGGTGGCTACTTGAAGAATCTCAAATATATTTTGCTTTGTGGTTACTACATGATTCCATATGTTTATTTAATAGCTTTGATGTCTTCACTATTCTCCTACAATGTAGAAAATAGTAAAAATAAAGAAAAACCTTGAATGAGTAGGTGTTCTAAAACTTTTGACCGGTAGTGTATAGCTGCAACATTCACACAGACAGATATCTAGTAAACATATAGCTGCAACATTCACACAGACAGATATCTAGTAAACATATAGCTGCAACATTCACACAGACAGATATCTAGTAAACATATAGCTGCAACATTCACACAGACAGATATCTAGTAAACATATAGCTGCAACATTCACACAGACAGATATCTAGTAAACATATAGCTGTAACATTCACACAGACAGATATCTAGTAAACATATAGCTGTAACATTCACACAGACAGATATCTAGTAAACATATAGCTGCAACATTCACACAGACAGATATCTAGTAAACATATAGCTGCAACATTCACACAGACAGATATCTAGTAAACATATAGCTGTAACATTCACACAGACAGATATCTAGTAAACATATAGCTGTAACATTCACACAGACAGATATCTAGTAAACATATAGCTGTAACATTCACACAGACAGATACAAATGCGATACAAGATCTCAATTAAATGTTAATTTAAAAGCCAGAATTTTAAACCTACCTCTTGTTTTACCTCGTCAGGCCTCAAGATGGCGCTGGAGAGTTGTAGACTTATCTTGGGTTTGTTTTTGCTTCCCTTGGGGCGACCCCACCACTTAGGGGCCGATGATACCTGGCTAGAAACACTTTCACTGTCAGCAGAGTTGTTTCCTTTTCCTGTGGATTGGTTCCTTCCTCTGGTGGTGGAGTTTTTCTTCTTCGTTGGTTTTCTGCCTGGTTTGTTATTGTTCTTCTGAGCAGCGAGAGACAGTTGATCCTTCGTTAGTCTGTGGAGTCTCACGATAGCAGCCATTTTGAGATGATTCAGGTTAACGCTATGCAGAGAATCTCCTCCCTCTATTTTGAGTTGATGTAAGGCGCGTTCCTCTGCTCAGAAGTTGCTGACGCCTGACCTCACAACGCCTGGATATGTATTTTAAGTTTCAACTAACCACATCATGTTATAGCGATCTGTCAGTCTATAACACCGTTGATGATGTGGCAGGCAACCATTGGTTGATGAATGTAACATCTGAGCAGGGGAACATTACCCCTAGTCTCAATCTGGGCAGAGAAACGTGTTCTGTTAAACTAATGTCTCAGGATCTTGTAGCTCTAGGATGGAACCCTGTGGGTAATGTCTTGTCCTCTCCTTTAAAGACAGAGCTGGTCATCATTCTAGGGTCTTGTAGCTCTAGGCTGGAACCATGTGGGGAATGTCTTGTCCTCTCCTTTAAAGACAGAGCTGGTCCTCATCTGTAAGAAATAATGGATTCAATGGAGAGAAAGTAAATAAGAATACTAGAATTGAGAAAATGAAGCCTTACATCGTAAGATTTAAGAATATAAATTAGACTCAATCAAATTAACTAAAGAATAAGGAATCCAATAGTATTATCTCTCCAAAGTAGATATATTAAATCAACTATTATTGGTGAGAAAGACCCCGTTTTTAAACCTTTCACATCATTAACCTAAAAATCTATGAAATCATTATAGGATAAATAGATCTTCATTGTGAAATTCAACACTACATTTTGCTGCAAGAGAGGTCTCTTTTAAAGATTTTTAAAAAGTCTACCAAATGTATTATGTTGGTGCAAAACGAAGCAGTACCGAAGTTACTTCTGGATGAATAATGCATTGATTACATATTGACAATTAACTCGACAGATACTTAAAGCGAAGTTTATTTGATAGCTTGCATTGTGGAAAGCTATAGCTACTGAAGTTATTCAGTTGATTGGCTGATTTATGACGTTTGGTCAGCTTGCTCTGGTCTAATCGCGCAAAGACAACGAGTTGCTCCTAAGTAGTTACACGCACTGGACCAGAGCTAGCTAAACATCAGCTGGACCAGAGCTAGCTAAACATCAGCTGGACCAGAGCTAGCTAAACATCAGCTGGACCAGAGCTAGCTAAACATCAGCTGGACCAGAGCTAGCTAAACATCAGCTAGCTAGTTACTACTGCAAGAGACATCAAATAGCCTACCTGCAGAGACGTTGGCAACAATCTGAGGCGGGCATCATGGGTGTTCAGAGTCGGTTTACTGAGAAGCCAGTACAGTTATATCAGGAAATAATTGCAATCCCAGTTTGCAATAAACACATTTGCATTCAAAGATAAACAATAACGCACATGAATCCACAGCGAAAGGGAAGTAGTGACTGGTTCTGCTGATTTTGTTCGACGTCCACATTCTCAATGCTGCCACCTAGCGGATCGGATGAATCAGACATATCGTCCCATTTCCAAGTATGCTCTATAAGAGATAAAGATAGACCTACCCCCTAATTCTTATGGGTTGCCCATAATCATCTGTACGTGTACTGTCAGTGAAATAACTATCTGTTCGTAAATCCACATGGTAAAACATGTATCTACTGTTTGAAGAGACAGTATAGATTTGCTTTTCATTCATTTGTTAAATCATTTTATTTGGTCATAAAATGATACGCTAATTCTGATTTTTTATTTTTTTAAATGTATTTTTTTCCCCATCATTTGATATAATTATTTTTTATGTAATTTTATATCAGCATACAAATGTGTTAGATAAAACAATGCATGATACAGTATTGCTTAATATTTTCTCCTTGAATGACATATGACTATAATTCACACTCACATAAATGACAGGAATGAGTCTAACCAAAGCTTGGATCAAAGCTCTAATTTAGTAGTAACACATTGATAATCATTCTCTCAGTAGTCAACCTTTCATTGTCCGTTTCTCTCCAAGTTCCCACCATCTTGTATTTTGCTCCATAAGTCATCAACCATCAATTTGAACACAGCTCCAACTGCCACTAACATCACCATGGTGACCACCACACCAGACCCTTCTTTCTCCCTTACTGGGTGTGTTGACATTGAAGTGGTTTCCACCATTGCTCTCCATCTCCTCTCTTCTCCAGCAGCTCAGTGACTGTGGTCACCTTTCTCCTTGTTGTTGAAGACATGATATCTGCCCCTGCAGGTACTGATTAGTTGTAGCAGTTGACTGTTGTCCTTCAGTAGGTCCTCCACTGGTCTCCCCTCTAGCTGGTCTCCCCTCTAGCTGGTCTCCCCTCTAGCTGGTCTCCCCTCTATCTGGTCTCTCCTCTAGCTGGTCTCTCCTCTAGCTGGTCTCCCCTCTAGCTGGTCTCTCCTCTAGCTGGTCTCCCCTCTAGCTGGTCTCCCCTCTAGCTGGTCTCTCCTCTAGCTGGTCTCTCCTCTAGCTGGTCTCCCCTCTAGCTGGTCTCCCCTCTAGCTGGTCTCTCCTCTAGCTGGTCTCCCCTCTAGCTGGTCTCCCCCAGTGAACAGCACCATGGTGTACATTAAAGACTTCTCTAAAGTGGAGGGGTTTGATTTACAACAGTGAGGGACGACTTCCCGGACACAGATTAAACCTAGCTAGTCCTATAGGCTAGAGGGGCGGCAGGGTAGCCTAGGGTAGCCTAGTGGTTAGAGTGTGTGACTAGTAACCGGAAGGTTGCGAGTTCAAACCCCCGAGCTGACAAGGTACAAATCTGTCGTTCTGCCCCTGAACAGGCAGTTAACCCACTGTTCCCAGGCCGTCATTGAAAATAAGAATTTGTTCCTAACTGACTTGCCTGGTTAAATAAAGGTAAAAACAAAAAAACAAACCAACAGTTCTCTTGCTCTTTAGACCAGGACTTGGATAGTTCACCGACATTACATTCAGCAGTCTATGGACAAGCTATGACAGCAACAGATGCTTTGGTGTTGTTTACCTGGTCACTGTTTCAAAAGCTAACTTTTTAGCATTTACGGCACGAATCCAATGCACGTCAATGGTACCTAAGCATTTTCACGCTTCATGTCCAATTCACCTATAAGTAACTTCCTTGAGCTACACAATACATTTGTAGATACTTTAGGATGATTTGGAAATGAAGAGCAAAAAAAAGACCCACTATAGCCTTTCTCACTTTGTCACTTTGTCATGTTTCTCTCCCGTATGGACGACCATGTGTACTTCTGGTTGGATTGGAACATGAAGGCAGGCACACTTTCAGTTTGATTACTAACTCATAGAAGTGGAATGGAGATGGCCCTTAATGGTGTTGCCTACGCTGTCACAGAAGCCAGTGTGTCAGAGCCGACAATAGACAATGGACCTGATCGGACAGCTCAGAGCACCTGCTCTTTTCTGTCCATAAAAACAAATGGATTGGTGGAAGAGGCAGGGCAGGAGCAAGGAAGGGGGTGTGGTCAAGCAAGGCGTCCCCCAAGGCTAAATGCCCGGAGGCTTTTATCAGAACAGGCATAGATTAGTTTCACCTTTTGTCTTTTCCTGACATGAGTTTGTTGTGTTTAAAATCAGCTTTATTCAAATTATAGCTCACAACTGTGCGGGGGAAGAGGGGTGGGGGCGCTAAAGGAGTGCATTCACATATATCTACACACTTTCATACACACACACCTTCCATCTCTCTCCATTATTACTGTTGGTTGAGGACCTTCCACCTCTCTCCATTGTTACTGTTGGTTGAGGACCTTCCATCTCTCTCCATTGTTACTGTTGGTTGAGGACCTTCCACTTCTCTCCATTGTTACTGTTGGTTGAGGACCTTCCACTTCTCTCCATTGTTACTGTTGGTTGAGGACCTTCCATCTCTCTCCATTGTTACTGTTGGTTGAGGACCTTCCATCTCTCTCCATTGTTACTGTTGGTTGAGGACCTTCCATCTCTCTCCATTGTTACTGTTGGTTGAGGACCTTCCACCTCTCTTCATTGTTACTGTTGGTTGAGGACCTTCCACTTCTCTCCATTGTTACTGTTGGTTGAGGACCTTCCACTTCTCTCCATTGTTACTGTTGGTTGAGGACCTTCCACCTCTCTTCATTGTTACTGTTGGTTGAGGACCTTCCACTTCTCTCCATTGTTACTGTTGGTTGAGGACCTTCCACCTCTCTTCATTGTTACTGTTGGTTGAGGACCTTCCACCTCTCTTCATTGTTACTGTTGGTTGAGGACCTTCCACCTCTCTCATTGTTACTGTTGGTTGAGGACCTTCCACTTCTCTCCATTATTACTGTTGGTTGAGGACCTTCCACTTCTCTCCATTGTTACTGTTGGTTGAGGACCTTCCACTTCTCTCCATTGTTACAGTAAA
Source organism: Oncorhynchus nerka (assembly GCF_034236695.1). NCBI lineage: Eukaryota > Metazoa > Chordata > Actinopteri > Salmoniformes > Salmonidae > Oncorhynchus > Oncorhynchus nerka. Next base: position 20,110,614 of record NC_088410.1, on the reverse strand, counting down.
CTCAATGTGGGTGGTGCCTTCAGGCCCTGTGTGTGTGTGTGTGTGTGTGTGTGTGTGTGTGTGTGTGTGTGTGTGTGTGTGTGTGTGTGTGTGTGTGTGTGTGTGTGTGTGTGTGTGTGTGTGTGTGTGTGTGTGTGTGTGTGTGTGTGTGTGCGCGTGTTCATGTGTGTCATATTTCCTAGCTCAGACCATCATGCACTCAAATCAGTTGTGAATGTATGTAATCAAACCACTGACCATCAAGGTTAACCAGTATGTTTGATGAAAGAAGCAATCTGGAACACAAACAACTACATACTGACTCAAACTTGAGCAAGGTCACTAAAAGTGTTAACGAATAGCCCCAGTGGGAGTTGTGTAGCCTAGGAAACGATGTGATCATAATCAAAACATTAAAAGCACTGTTATCTTAAATATACTGTTATCCTTTCTCAAACCCTCTAATCAGTCATTTGGAAATAATGACTCTTTATTCTAATAGCCACACGGCTCCCCCTCCCCTACTACCATTGTATACTGAAAGCCTAATGCTCCACTCTGACATTCGTCCTCTGTGAATGGCACGCTAATACAACTTGATGTAAGTAATGCAAGGCTGTTGTCGTAGAGACTCCACAGAGATGGTAGTTGTTGGATTAAATGATATTTTACTAACGATGAGGTTTAAACTAAATCAAAACGTCTAATCTATTCTGTACCAAATAGCATGTGAACAAAAGTAACCCATTAAAACATATATTTTAAGGTTCTTGCTTGAGCTGGAGACTTCTGTGCAGAATGATGACAGCAAACTGGTTGTTTCTTCTGTTGGTGATAATCTCAGGTAGAGAAGAATGGTATTTCACATGCTGTAGATGATAAGATTGTCTGAGGTTAATAGGGATGCTTGTGGGGAAGTGTGTGGGATCGAGGAGAAGGTGAAAGGTGCAGGCATTCAAAACTACTTTTGTATAGATACAGATTCTGTAATAAGGATCATCTTGTTCTTGTTTGTTGTCATTCAATGAATTTGACGTACTGTATTTAGGGTGAATTGTAATTTATACGTTTTCAACCTAATATAGTTGAGGACCTTCCACCTCTCTCCATTGTTACTGTTGGTTGAGGACCTTCCACTTCTCTCCATTGTTACTGTTGGTTGAGGACCTTCCACTTCTCTCCATTGTTACTGTTGGTTGAGGACCTTCCACTTCTCTCCATTGTTACTGTTGGTTGAGGACCTTCCACTTCTCTCCATTGTTACTGTTGGTTGAGGACCTTCCACTTCTCTCCATTGTTACTGTTGGTTGAGGACCTTCCACTTCTCTCCATTGTTACTGTTGGTTGAGGACCTTCCACTTCTCTCCATTGTTACTGTTGGTTGAGGACCTTCCACTTCTCTCCATTGTTACTGTTGGTTGAGGACCTTCCACTTCTCTCCATTGTTACTGTTGGTTGAGGACCTTCCACTTCTCTCCATTGTTACTGTTGGTTGAGGACCTTCCACTTCTCTCCATTGTTACTGTTGGTTGAGGACCTTCCACTTCTCTCCATTGTTACTGTTGGTTGAGGACCTTCCACTTCTCTCCATTGTTACATTATACTCAATGTGGGTGTTGCCTTCAGGCCCTTGTACTGGGACTGGGATTCAATCCAATTCAACACACGACAATATACATCATATGATAGCTGCTCTAAAATACGCCTTGGATTGAATCCAGGTGTGTGTGTGTGTGGCAGTGTGTGTGTGGCAGTGTTTGTGTGGCAGTGTGTGTGTGTGTGTGGCAGTGTGTGTGGCAGTGTGTGTGTGTGTGGCAGTGTGTGTGTGTGGCAGTGTGTGTGTTGTGTGTGGCAGTGTGTGTGTGACAGTGTGTGTGTGTGGCAGTGTGTGTGTGTGGCAGTGTGTGTGTGTGTGGCAGTGTGTGTGTGTGTGTGTGGCAGTGTGTGTGTGTGTGTGTGTGGCAGTGTGTGTGTGCGGCAGTGTGTGTGGCAGTGTGTGTGTGGCAGTGTGTGTGTGGCAGTGTGTGTGTGTGTGTGGCTGTGTGTGTGTGTGTGTGTGGCAGTGTGTGTGTGGCAGTGTGTGTGTGTGTGTGTGTGTGCTGTGTGTGTGTGGCAGTGTGTGTGTGGCAGTGTGTGTGTGGCAGTGTGTGTGTGTGTGTGGCAGTGTGTGTGGGGCAGTGTATGTGTTGTGTGGGGCAGTGTGTGTGTTGTGTGTGGCAGTGTGTGTGTGTGGCAGTGTGTGTGTTGTGTGTGGCAGTGTGTGTGTTGTGTGTGGCAGTGTGTGTGTGTGGCAGTGTGTGTGTGTGTGTGTGTGTGTGTGTGTGTGTGTGTGTGTGTGTGTGTGTGTGTGTGTGTGTGTGTGTGTGTGTGTGTGTGTGTGTGTGGCTGTGTGTGTGTGGGTGTGTGGCAGTGTGTGTGTGTGTTGTGTGTGTGTGTTGTGTGTGGCAGTGTGTGTGTGTGGCAGTGTGTGTGTGTGGCAGTGTGTGTGGCAGTGTGTGTGGCAGTGTGTGTGTGTGGCAGTGTGTGTGTGTGGCAGTGTGTGTGTTGTGTGTGTGGCAGTGTGTGTTTGTTTGTGTGTGTCCTATTTCCTAACTCAGTTGTGAATGTATTTAATCAGACCACTAAGATTAACCAGTAGGTTACATTTTATGATGTTTTTGAGAATGGAGCAGAGGATTGTTTGTACAGCATTAGATAAGAGTTTCTTGCAGGAGGAGATGCGTAACTGACTGATTACAATTACACACATTTATTGTGTGTGTGTGTGTGTGTGTGTGTGTGTGTGTGTGTGTGTGTGTGTGTGTGTGTGTGTGTGTGTGTGTGTGTGTGTGTGAGATTATCATGGGAAGATTATCATTATCATGGGAAGATATTGGGTTCTCCAATAAATGTAACTTGATATCAGTGACAGCATCTTTCCAGGGGGTGAACTGGTACATCAGGCTGCCTCACCCTACAGAAACAGGAGATAGACTAGTGTCCTGTCCAGGGGGTGTACTGGTACATCAGGCTGCCTCACCCTACAGAAACAGGAGATAGACTAGTGTCCTGTCCAGGGGGTGTACTGGTACATCAGACTGCCTCACCCTACAGAAACAGGAGATAGACTAGTGTCCTGTCCAGGGGGTGTACTGGTACATCAGGCTGCCTCACCCTACAGAAACAGGAGATAGACTAGTGTCCTGTCCAGGGGGTGTACTGGTACATCAAGCTGCCTCACCCTACAGAAACAGGAGATAGACTAGTGTCCTGTCCAGGGGGTGTACTGGTACATCAAGCTGCCTCACCCTACAGAAACAGGAGATAGACTAGTGTCCTGTCCAGGGGGTGTACTGGTACATCAGGCTGCCTCACCCTACAGAAACAGGAGATAGACTAGTGTCCTGTCCAGGGGGTGTACTGGTACATCATTCTGCCTCACCCTACAGAAACAGGAGATAGACTAGTGTCCTGTCCAGGGGGTGTACTGGTACATCATTCTGCCTCACCCTACAGAAACAGGGGATAGACTAGTGTCCTGTCCAGGGGTGTACTGGTATCAGGCTGCCTCACCCTACAGAAACAGGAGATTGACTAGTGTCCTGTCCAGGGGTGTACTGGTACATCAGGCTGCCTCACCCTACAGAAACAGGAGATAGACTAGTGTCCTGTCCAGGGGTGTACTGGTACATCACTACAGAAACTGACTAGTGTCCTGTCACTGGTACATCAGGCTGCCTCACCCTACAGAAACAGGAGATAGACTAGTGTCCTGTCCAGGGGGTGTACTGGTACATCAGGCTGCCTCACCCTACAGAAACAGGAGATAGACTAGTGTCCTGTCCAGGGGGTGTACTGGTACATCAAGCTGCCTCACCCTACAGAAACAGGAGATAGACTAGTGTCCTGTCCAGGGGGTGTACTGGTACATCAGGCTGCCTCACCCTACAGAAACAGGAGATAGACTAGTGTCCTGTCCAGGGGGTGTACTGGTACATCAGGCTGCCTCACCCTACAGAAACAGGAGATAGACTAGTGTCCTGTCCAGGGGGTGTACTGGTACATCATTCTGCCTCACCCTACAGAAACAGGAGATAGACTAGTGTCCTGTCCAGGGGGTGTACTGGTACATCAGGCTGCCTCACCCTACAGAAACAGGAGATAGACTAGTGTCCTGTCCAGGGGGTGTACTGGTACATCATTCTGCCTCACCCTACAGAAACAGGAGATAGACTAGTGTCCTGTCCAGGGGGTGTACTGGTACATCATTCTGCCTCACCCTACAGAAACAGGAGATAGACTAGTGTCCTGTCCAGGGGGTGTACTGGTACATCAGGCTGCCTCACCCTACAGAAACAGGAGATAGACTAGTGTCCTGTCCAGGGGGTGTACTGGTACATCAGGCTGCCTCACCCTACAGAAACAGGAGATAGACTAGTGTCCTGTCCAGGGGTGTACTGGTACATCAAGCTGCCTCACCCTACAGAAACAGGAGATAGACTAGTGTCCTGTCCAGGGGTGTACTGGTACATCAAGCTGCCTCACCCTACAGAAACAGGAGATAGACTAGTGTCCTGTCCAGGGGGTGTACTGGTACATCAGGCTGCCTCACCCTACAGAAACAGGAGATAGACTAGTGTCCTGTCCAGGGGGTGTACTGGTACATCATTCTGCCTCACCCTACAGAAACAGGAGATAGACTAGTGTCCTGTCCAGGGGGTGTACTGGTACATCATTCTGCCTCACCCTACAGAAACAGGGGATAGACTAGTGTCCTGTCCAGGGGGTGTACTGGTACATCAGGCTGCCTCACCCTACAGAAACAGGAGATTGACTAGTGTCCTGTCCAGGGGGTGTACTGGTACATCAGGCTGCCTCACCCTACAGAAACAGGAGATAGACTAGTGTCCTGTCCAGGGGGTGTACTGGTACATCACTACAGAAACAGGAGATAGACTAGTGTCCTGTCCAGGGGGTGTACTGGTACATCATTCTGCCTCACAGAAACAGGAGATAGACTAGTGTCCTGTCCAGGGGTGTACTGGTACATCAGGCTGCCTCACCCTACAGAAACAGGAGATAGACTAGTGTCCTGTCCAGGGGGTGTACTGGTACATCAGGCTGCCTCACCCTACAGAAACAGGAGATAGACTAGTGTCCTGTCCAGGGGGTGTACTGGTACATCAGGCTGCCTCACCCTACAGAAACAGGAGATAGACTAGTGTCCTGTCCAGGGGGTGTACTGGTACATCATTCTGCCTCACCCTACAGAAACAGGAGATAGACTAGTGTCCTGTCCAGGGGGTGTACTGGTACATCAGGCTGCCTCACCCTACAGAAACAGGAGATAGACTAGTGTCCTGTCCAGGGGGTGTACTGGTACATCATTCTGCCTCACATGGTTAGGCATAAAGTAGGCAGTGTGGTTGGTCTTCATTTAAAGTTATGGTTAGACATAAAGTAAGCAGTGTGGTTGGTCTTCATTTAAAGTTATGGTTCGGCATAAAGTAGGCAGTGTGGTTGGTCTTCATTTAAAGTTATGGTTCGGCATAAAGTAGGCAGTGTGGTTGGTCTTCATTTAAAGTTATGGTTCGGCATAAAGTAGGCAGTGTGGTTGGTCTTCATTTAAAGTTATGGTTAGGTATAAAGTAAGCAGTGAGATTGGTCTTCATTTAAAGTTATGGTTAGGCATAAAGTAAGCAGTGTGGTTGGTCTTCATTTAAAGTTATGGTTAGGCATAAAGTAGGCAGTGAGGTTGGTCTTCATTTAAAGTTATGGTTCGGCATAAAGTAGGCAGTGTGGTTGGTCTTCATTTAAAGTTATGGTTAGGCATAAAGTAAGCAGTGAGGTTGGTCTTCATTTAAAGTTATGGTTAGGCATAAAGTAGGCAGTGTGGTTGGTCTTCATTTAAAGTTATGGTTAGGTATAACGTAAGCAGTGAGGTTGGTCTTCATTTAAAGTTATGGTTAGGCATAAAGTAGGCAGTGAGGTTGGTCTTCATTTAAAGTTATGGTTAGGCATAAAGTAGGCAGTGTGGTTGGTCTTCATTTAAAGTTATGGTTAGGCATAAAGTAGGCAGTGTGGTTAAGGTTAGGTTTAAAATCAGATTAGAAGAAGAAACATTTTTGAAAGAGGCGAGCTTCTGACTTTACCACCATAACGACCGATAGGCTCCCGCCCAATGGGCCCTTCTGGCTCCGACCAGTATGACCTATGGTCATGACTTATTATCAATGACAGACCAACATAACACTCTGAGTGATGAGCTCATTAGTTCAGCTCCATACAGGTAATAAAGGGACATTACACCTTCAACTGAAAGGTTGTCAGACGTTTTCAGACTTCCAAAGTTAACTCATGTCAGAGTGAATGGAAGAGATCAGCCTTGGAGAAACCCTTTGGATTGAGGCATATGGCATGATCTACACAACCAATGTTGTGGGTTCCATCTTGAAACCTTGAAACCAGTCTACTTTTGAGGTCTGAAAGTCTTTAATTTACGAGTGAAATGTCCCTTTAAAGCCGTGTTTCCCAATCCTGGTCCTGGGGACCCAAACGGGGACACATTTTTCCAATGTGCTAACATACCTGATTCAAATCACATTTGATTGATGGTGAGTTGATTAGCTGAATCAAATGTGTTTGGTGCTAGGGCAAAATGTAACCCCCCCCCCCCCCTTTTGGTATTGGGAAACACTGCTTTAAACAATACACTTTATTCAGTTGTTCAATGTTTCAGTGTCATCACCATGGGCACATTGGCACAAGGCTAACTGGCATAGATTATATTTCTAATAGTTCATTAGTAATGATTAATTAGTAACTCCGTTAAAAACAATATTCCTTTTACTGTAGTCACATGATGCGCCCCACCACCCCCCCCCCCCTGAAAACCTACTGGATATATTCTCTAGCTCAATGGTCAAATCCATCATATGCTGATTGGTAAGTGAGCGATGTCTTTTTCCATAGTTTCAACTATCTCTTATTCCTTCTGCATGAAAATACGTCACCTTTTATTGTTTGATTTTGCCACAATTGAAGTGAATTCAGGAACTCAGGATGTGGAAGTTGATCATTTGTTATTTTTAAACGCTTCTTCAATTATAAAACTAAAACTTGTTTGTTTCGCTCGTTAGCCTTTATCATGTTTTGACCCTGATGGAGACTTTTAGGCCAAAATACGTAGGTTTAAAAACATTTTTTAATCAACTTCCTCTGCCGGAAGTGCTCCCTTTGGCTATAACTGTACCAAAATAAATCAATACTATTTTTTTATTCTTTATTTTCCAGCCGTGTGTCTGATCTGAAGAGAAGCTGAACAGAATGATGTCATCGGGTGTTCTGATGGTGCTCCTGTTCTTTAAACATGTTACTGCAGACAGCTCAGGTAAAGGGTTGATTCTCATTTAGGGAACGGAATGAGAGCTTCACACAGAATACTGTTGCTCCCCAGTGTAAATATATATATAGCTGCTCCCCAGTGCAGGTTATGGGTGATGCTTTGTGTGCAAGAATAAAGCAATGGGGAGCAGCTATATATACATATATACTGTATATATAATAATAATATAATCATATAATAATACTGAGGTAAAGGAAGGAGAGGAATATGTTATTATATTATATTATATATATATATATCCCTCTCCTTCCTTTACCTCAGTATTATTATATTATTATATTATAAGGAAGGAGAGGAATATATTATTATATTATATATATATGTATATATATATTCCTCTCCTTCCTTTATCTCAGTATGATTATTTATTAACTCAGCATGGTATTCGTCAAATGTAAGATGTGCATTTAACCTTCTTTATTGCCATTTCAAGACGTTGGTTTGAGTCCCAAATGGCTTCCTAATCCCTATGTGATACACCGTTTTTGACCAGAGCCCTGGCACTATATAGGGAACGGGACGTCATATGGGATATTGTGTTATTGTGTTAAAGATCTGGGCAATAATTAACCACTCCTGATTTAAAAATGATGGAACTTAAAATGTTTCTTTGAGACTTCACCTCTTTTCTTGTCAACCGCAATGTGTTTAGATTTATTTTAAAGATTCAGACTTTGCTCTTCAATAAATATTCAACGGAACGTGACAGGATGACAAAAATGTCATATTCTGAATCAGCTGACGATAGAGAACAAGTTGTTTTTGTTGTTCTGTTCCGTTGATTTCAATGGCTTATTGTCTGTGTACTCAGAGCTAAGGGACTGTCTTAAAAGTGCAAGTGATTAACTGAAAAATGTCTTTGCAACCACATGACTTAGACATCTCAAACCAACTGTAATAGGTTCACTATGTCATGTGGTTGAGAAGATATTGACATTTTTTCACATGCAATAGTAGGTGTTGCAGTTTTAAGATGGTCCCTTAATCCTTAAAGCAGTGGAGGGCTACTGCTGTGTTCATGTGCAGGAAATTCAGACATTTCTGACTGGTTGTAGTTTTTCACATGCCGAGTTTAATGAATCAGCAGTAGGATACACAGCATAGATTTAGCCTCCAAAGAAGGATATATGACAGCGAATTTCATAAATAATGGACTTGTTCCCTGTCTTCAGATGATTTAGAACATGTGATTTCTATCATTCTGGAACGTTCCTTTGAAGGGGCATTGATGATTAAAGTCTGGATCATCAATATAAAGCTTATTATAAACCAGGTAGTTCGGGTCTTGGATGCCGATTGGCTAAAAACAGAATTCCAGCCGTATGTTAGGCAATATACCAATGGTATAACGCAAAACAATTTGTTTACTGTTATATTTATGTTGGTAACAGGTTTATAATAGCAATAAGGCATCTCAAGAGTTTGTGGTGTACAGCCAATAAACCACTAATAAGGGATGTATCCAGGCACAGGAACAGCCCTTAACCATGGAACATTCTTAGAAAATAGGGTTCCAAAAGGGTTCTTTGCAGAAGGTCAGGGTTCTACCAAAAACCATTTTCATCTGAAGAACCCTTTTTGGAAGACGAGGGATTTTTTTTTGTAGACCTCCACAAGTCTGGTTCATCATTGGGAGCAATTTCTAAATGGTGGAAGAGGACTCCAGTGGCAACCTGTGAAGCTCTGGTGAACTCCATGCCCAAGAGGTAAAATGATGGTGGCCACAAAATATTTACACTTTGGGCCCTCAATTTGGAAATGTTCACTTTGGGGCCACTCAACCTTTTGTTCATCTTATTTTGTGTGTTGAGGGGGACAGCAAATGTACACTGTTATACAAGCTGTACTGACTTCAGTGTTGTCAAAAAGATATACTCAAATATTTACAAAAATGTGAGGGGTGTACTCACTTTTGTGATATACTTATCCACAGTAAAAGCCCTGATTAAAACATTTGTGGACAGGAAGAAGTTGTGAAAAAAACCTGACTCAGTTTCTGTCAAAATGTAACACAATTCACCCAATGGCTTAGGCTGTAAACGTTAGACCCAAGTTAAACCATTTAAAGACAATGCTACAAATACTAATTGAGTGTATGTAAACTTCTGACCCACTGGAATGTGAGAAAGAAATAAAAGCTGAAATAAATCATTCTCTCAGCTATTATTCTGACATTTTTTCTTAAAATAAAGTGGTGATCAGACCTAAAACAGGGAATTCCTTACTAGGATTAAATGTCAGGTTTTGAGTTTAAATGTATTTTAGGCAGCAGATGTGAAGGTTCTTAGGCAGTGCCTGGATACAGCCCCTAGCAGTGACATATTGGCCATATACCACAAACCACTGATGTGCATTATTGCTATTATAAACTAGTTACCAAAGTTATTATAACAGTAAACAAGTAATTTTGCATCATACTTGTGGTATATTTAAGCAATAAGGCACGAGGGGGTGTTGTATATGGCCAATATATCACGGCTAAGGGCTGTTCTTAGCCTGTGGTATATTGGCCATATAACACAAATCTTCAAGGTGCCTTATTGCTATTATAAACTGTTTACCAACGTAATTAGAGCAGATACCACGTCTGTCATCCAATCAGCATTCAGGGCTCTAACCAACCCGTTTATAATGTCTGATATTCCACAGCTTTCAACCAATCAGCATCCAGGACACAAACTACCCAGTTTATAACGGCCAATATATCACACCTCCTCGGGCCTTATTGATTCAATTGAATGTAGTGTCTTGTCATAAGCTTTATGGGGGAATTGTTTTCTCAGGTACGGTTGTTACCAGTTGTGAGGCGTGTCATGACCAAGCCACCTGCCTAGACTCACCTGTGGAACGTGAGAGGGGAGATGCTTTCCAAACCTGGTCCGTCATTTGCACCTGTCAAGATGGCTTCGTTGGCGACGGCATCACCTGCTACGACCTTGAGTTCTGCGCTAAAGGCTCCTGCTGTCGTCAAGGTTACGGCTGGTCCTCGGAGCTGGGCTGTGTGGACGTTGACGAGTGTTCCCTCCCAGACCAACCCTGCAGCCCTCCTCAGGTCTGTGAGAACACCCCCGGATCCTTCAACTGCCTGGTGCCTCCTGAAGACGACCTCCACTCCAGTCCTGGCGACTCCCGTTCAGTGCAGTTTCAGTGCGGGGGGAGACGGTGTCCAGTGGGAGAGGACTGTATCAGTGTTGGTGGAACGTCCCTCTGTGCAGACCCCTGCCTGCACTACACTGTACTGAATGACGACTGGCGTTCCACCACCAACTACGGTCCAGCTAACGGCTACCACTGTGACTCGTCTGTCAACTGGCAGGGATGGTATCGCCTGTTCCTGGGGAACACCAGTGTTCAGATGCCAGAGAGGTGTGTGGAGAAATACATGTGTGGGACGGAGATCCCCTTGTGGCTTCCATTAGGTCATCCCCAGCTGTTAGACGGGGTGGTTCAGAGGAGTGTCTGTGGACACTATTATTATGACTGCTGCTACTGGAGGCAAAATCCCATCCATGTCAAAGCCTGCTATGGAAACTACTATGTCTACAAGTTTGTCCCTACAACAACATGCAACATGGCCTACTGTGCAGGTATGACATCATAATGTCCTTGTCACTGTGCAGGTATGACGTCATAATGTCCTTGTCACTGTGCAGGTATGATGTCATAATGTCCTTGTCACTGTGCAGGTATGACATCATAATGTCCTTGTCACTGTGCAGGTATGACGTCATAATGTCCTTGTCACTGTGCAGGTATGACGTCATAATGTCCTTGTCACTGTGCAGGTATGACGTCATAATGTCCTTGTCACTGTGCAGGTATGACCTCATAATGTCCTTGTCACTGTTTCTTAAAGACATCAAGAGTGTTCAAATAAGTAGACATAACAGAGTCATTTAACAACACTACCTCTGTCTCTTCCAGACGTCAACACCACGGTGTGTTCCACATGTGGAGTGTTTGATGCCTGTGTGAGAGACAATGAGACCACCTGGAGATGTGAGAGGAAAGGTGAGTGCTGAACAAATATAAACTGTATGGTCAGATCGGTCTTTCTTTCAAACACTATGAAACGCAGAGATTTAGGGGTGAAATGATGCATCTTTAAGAGGCGTGCGTATCTTTTAACCAATAAGGTCAGAGGAGGCGTGGTATATTGGCCATATGTCACAAACCCCCAAGGTGCATTATTACTATTATAAACTGATTACCAATGGAATTAGAACAGTAAAAATAAATGTTTCCTCTTACCAGTGGCTTTCAGCCAATCAACATTCAGGGTTCCAGCCCTGAATGATGATTGGTTGATAAAGGCAGCTTGGGGGTTTGTGGTATATGGCCAATATACCACGGCTGAGGGATGTATGCAGGCATTCCGTGTTGCGTGGTGTATAAGAAGCCACACAGAGATCTCAGTCTCACACATGTACCTGTTCACACACCTTATTGCTTAAATAACCTCCCGAGTTCTTTACTTAGCTCCAGAGCTGGTGTGTGGGCGGAGCCTCCTGAAGGTGGGCCTTCCAAATGTTTACCTGGAGGCTGCTGGTCTGGATGCTTCCTCTGCCCACCTGGCTGACGGACGCTGCTCCGCCCACGAGGATCGTAACGGCTCAGTGTGGTACCAGGTGGAGCGACGGGAGGGACACTGTGGAAACACTCTGGAGGTGAGAAATATTTTCACTTTATGTTCAAGAAGGTTCTATATTGCTGCCCCAATATTTTCCCTGGAGACGTTTTGTGAATTATTACTAAACACACACTTTAGTTGGTTCACATCTTACTTATGGAACAACCTTCAGAATAACCTACAGTTACATTTGACATTTAGCAGCCACTCTTATCCAGAGCCACTTGCAGTAGTGAGTGAATATACGTTGATACTTTTCATACCGGTCCCTGGTGGGAATCAAACCCACAACTCTGGCGCCATACTCTACCAACCGAGCTACGCGGGATGCAGTGGTGCCTTTCATACCGGTCCCTGGTGGGAATCGAACCCACAACTCTGGTGCCATACTCTACCAACTGAGCTACGCAGGATGCAGTGGTGCCTTTCATACCGGTCCCTGGTGGGAATCGAACCCACAACTCTGGCGCCATACTCTACCAACCGAGCTACGCGGGATGCAGTGGTGCCTTTCATACCGGTCCCTGGTGGGAATCGAACCCACAACTCTGGCGCCATACTCTACCAACCGAAACTACGCGGGATGCAGTGGTGCCTTTCATAATGGTCCCTGGTGGGAATAACCCACAACTCTGGCGCCATACTCTACCAGAGCCACGCAGTAGGATGCAGTGGTGCCTTTCATACCGGTCCCTGGTGGGAATCGAACCCACAACTCTGGCGCCATACTCTACCAACCGAGCTACACGGGATGCAGTGGTGCCTTTCAGTTCAGACTGTTGGTGGAGGAACCTCTGCTTGTTTTTTCAATTGTGTTTTTGTATTTTTGTGTTTTCTATGCTCCTGCCTTGAAGTATGTGTGTCTCTAACGTTTAATGTGTAATAGCTGCTGGTCTTGTCACGAGACCTTGGTCTCAATAGGACTCTTTAAATAAAGGTTATGTAAATAAATAGGGCTGAAGACGTCATGACATTAGTGTTAACGGTGGTTAATTGTCAAACAAATCACTGTGATTTCACGGTAGTCTACACATCACTAATGCAAGCAGGCCTAATAAATGCATGAATATGACATATTTCTTAATCCCCTCCTCCCTTTTTCCCAGACAAACACCACCCATGCGGTCTACTCCAACAGCTTATTAGTTTATCCAGTAGATGGGAGGAATGGCTCCCGACCCTTCGGCTTTCCCTTCTCCTGTGTCTATCCTCTGGAGACAGAGAGCAGTCTGGATGTGGCCATCAGACCTCTCCCACTGTGAGAAGATATGCAGAAAGTCCATTCTGTTTATTCTGTTGTCGTTGTGCAGAGGACACTATTATTTAAAAAAAAAAGTGATATCTAGAACCTAAAAGGATTCTTCGGCTGTCCCCATAGGAGAACCCATAGGAGAACCCATAGGAGAACCCTTTGAAGAACCCCTTTTGGTTCCAGGCAGAAACCTTTTGGTTTCAGATATAATTATTTTGAGTTCCATATAGAACCCTCTCCACAGAGGTTCAACCTGGAACCAGAAAGGGTTCTCCTATGGGGACAGCCAAAGAACCCCTTTGGAACTGTTTAGTCTAACAGTGTCATCATTATGAACATTCAACTGTTATTTTAATGTTCATAAAGTTTGATTTGATTTGTAGCTTCACCTCTTTGTACCTTTGTACCTGTTCACAGAACTGATCATAAAGTTGTCCGAGTCGGTGCCAAGGCCAAGGCCTCCATGTCTCTGTACCGCGACTCCAACTACACACAGCCTTACCCAGCTGGTCAGCCAGTCACCCTGATTGCGGGTTCCACCCTGCACGTGGGCGTGTCCGTAGAGGAGTCCGAGGCAGAACGTTTTGTTGTTGTTCTAGAAGACTGCTACACCACGGAATCCCCCAGCCCTGATAATCTCCCACAGACCTACATGATTCAGGACAGGTCCATGACTCTGTTCATCGGCTGTTTGCATGGCCATGTGTGTTTGTTTTGTGTGTGAAGTGTGGTGTGTTTGTTGCTGTGTACGGTCTGTGTAGCCGTGTACGGTCTGTGTAGCCGTGTACGGTCTGTGTAGCCGTGTACGGTCTGTGTTGCCGTGTACGGTCTGTGTAGCCGTGTACGGTCTGTGTAGCCGTGTACGGTCTGTGTAGCCGTACATGCCTTGAAACCTTTGCTGTTTCTTGGCTCTTCTCCCAGGTGTCCTACAAATCGTACCCAGGTGACAGTGGAGGAAAGTGGCTCGTCCCTCAGGGCTTCGTTCTCTGCTCTACTGCAGGGGGAATACCATTACATCTTCCTGCACTGCAGCCTCAGCCTGTGTGACCAGGGGAGCTCCTCCTGCACTCCAGTGAGTCCTGATGTTCTTCTCAGACTCATTTAACTCTCTCCTTGGGCTTTCAGGTCTCTCTGACTTAGTGGTTGGTCTCTGACTCAGTGTTTTTCTGACTTAGTGTTTGGTCTCTCTGACTTAGTGGTTGGTCTCTCTGACTCAGTGTTTTTCTGACTTAGTGTTTGGTCTCTCTGACTTAGTGGTTGGTCTCTCTGACTCAGTGTTTTTCTGACTTAGTGTTTGGTCTCTGACTTAGTGGTTGGTCTCTGACTTTTAGTGTTTGGTCACTCTGACTTAGTGTTTGGTCTCTGACTTAGTGTTTGGTCTCTCTGACTTAGTGGTTGGTCTCTCTGACTTAGTGTTTGGTCTTTCTGACTTAGTGGTTGGTTTCTCTGACATAGTGTTTGGTCTCCTTGGTGTTTGGTCTCTCTGACTTAGTGGTTGGTTTCTCTGACTTAGTGGTTGGTCTCTGACTTAGTGGTTGGTCTCTCTGACTTAGTGGTTGGTCTCTCTGACTTAGTGTTTGGTCTCTCTGACTTAGTGTTTGGTTTCTCTGACTTAGTGTTTGGTCTCTGACTTAGTGTTTGGTCTCTCTGACTTAGTGTTTGGTCTCTCTGACTTAGTGGTTGGTTTCTCTGACTTAGTGTTTGGTCTCTGACTTAGTGGTTGGTTTCACTCTCTACAGGTGTGTTCCAGGAGGAGATCCCGCTCTGTGTCCAAGTCCATCCGCCTCAAGCCGCTCACCATCGGGCCAATCACCTGTAAATATTTTACTTTAGTAATGACTTACATAGTTTATGAGCTAATATATTGTAGAGATTTTGGACCGAAATGTACAGTAGTCGGGAAAAGAACAAAAATTAATGGCCGATATTCTGGTCAAAAGCACTCGGCCGTCGTTCTGGTGTGTTTCCTCTCTAACAGTCAAATTCTCTTTGACCCCCAGGGGCCCAGAGTCTGGAGTGAGCCTTGGGAACCCCCCCAGGGGCCCAGAGTCTGGAGTGAGCCGTGGGAGCCCCCAGCATGTCATATGAAGGATGGGGTCCCTCCTGCACTACTCCCCTGATCTCCATCCCAACCTACAGCCCAGTGTAACTTTCAAGGGCACAGAAATACTTGTTTTGATTCTAGTAATGAATTTATGCACTACAGTGTGATTTCATTGTACTGTGTATGTTGTATACACATAGACTTGCATTGTTTTAGGACTGATCATTTCCTCAAATCATTGTGTAAGTTCCAACCAAGCCTGAGTTGCTGTGTGTGTAAGTTCCAACCAAACCTGAGTTGCTGTGTGTGTAAGTTCCAACCAAACCTGAGTTGCTGTGTGTGTATGCTGTGATTTGATGATAAATAAATAACTAAACTAAATAAATAAGTCTGTATGATGATGCTCATTGTCTAATGATTGTCTATTTAACAGGTTGTAAACATGTATTTATTGTAAGGCAGGTTAAACACATATTTACAAAAGGCAGAACAATGTGTGGTTTAGTACTAATTGACCATAGCAGATTTTAGGAAAACTGGCTAAACTTGTTAAAGACAAGTGACATTCATGATATGTATTTAGTCAATGTACTGAACACTTCCTAGGTTGTTTTACCAAAGCAGGAAGACTGATTGGTGTATTGAAATAGTGCTGTTTGTTCCACTGTAGAATAACACAATGAAAGTCTTCAGAATGACCATGACAGTTTGAGTAGTAGTTTATGATGCTCCTTTCTTATGACTCCATGGTTACTGTTGGTTGAGGACCTTCCACTGCCCTCCATTGTTACTGTTGGTTGAGGACCTTCCACTTCCCTCCATTGTTACTGTTGGTTGAGGACCTTCCACTTCTCTCCATTGTTACTGTTGGTTGAGGACCTTCCACTTCTCTCCATTGTTACTGTTGGTTGAGGACCTTCCACTTCTCTCCATTGTTACTGTTGGTTGAGGACCTTCCACTTCTCTCCATTGTTACTGTTGGTTGAGGACCTTCCACTTCTCTCCATTGTTACTGTTGGTTGAGGACCTTCCACTTCTCTCCATTGTTACTGTTGGTTGAGGACCTTCCACTTCTCTCCATTGTTACTGTTGGTTGAGGACCTTCCACTTCTCTCCATTGTTACTGTTGGTTGAGGACCTTCCACCTCTCTCCATTGTTACTGTTGGTTGAGGACCTTCCACCTCTCTCCATGGTTACTGTTGGTTGAGGACCTTCCACCTCTCTTCATGGTTACTGTTGGTTGAGGACCTTCCACTTCTCTCCATTGTTACTGTTGGTTGAGGACCTTCCACCTCTCTCCATTGTTACTGTTGGTTGAGGACCTTCCACCTCTCCATTGTTACTGTTGGTTGAGGACCTTCCACTTCTCTTCATTGTTACTGTTGGTTGAGGACCTTCCACCTCTCCATTGTTACTGTTGGTTGAGGACCTTCCACTTCTCTCCATTGTTACTGTTGGTTGAGGACCTTCCACTTCTCTCCATTGTTACTGTTGGTTGAGGACCTTCCACTTCTCTCCATTGTTACTGTTGGTTGAGGACCTTCCACTTCTCTCCATTGTTACTGTTGGTTGAGGACCTTCCACTTCTCTCCATTGTTACTGTTGGTTGAGGACCTTCCACTTCTCTCCATTGTTACTGTTGGTTGAGGACCTTCCACTTCTCTCCATTGTTACTGTTGGTTGAGGACCTTCCACTTCTCTCCATTGTTACTGTTGGTTGAGGACCTTCCACTTCTCTCCATTGTTACTGTTGGTTGAGGACCTTCCACTTCTCTCCATTGTTACTGTTGGTTGAGGACCTTCCACCTCTCTCCATTGTTACTGTTGGTTGAGGACCTTCCACCTCTCTCCATGGTTACTGTTGGTTGAGGACCTTCCACCTCTCTTCATGGTTACTGTTGGTTGAGGACCTTCCACTTCTCTCCATTGTTACTGTTGGTTGAGGACCTTCCACCTCTCTCCATTGTTACTGTTGGTTGAGGACCTTCCACCTCTCCATTGTTACTGTTGGTTGAGGACCTTCCACTTCTCTTCATTGTTACTGTTGGTTGAGGACCTTCCACCTCTCCATTGTTACTGTTGGTTGAGGACCTTCCACTTCTCTCCATTGTTACTGTTGGTTGAGGACCTTCCACTTCTCTCCATTGTTACTGTTGGTTGAGGACCTTCCACCTCTCCATTATTACTGTAAACTCAATGTGGGTTGTGCCTTCAGGCCTCGTTTGTGTGGGTGTGTGCAGGTGTGTGTGTTTATTACAAATAGCTCATTAACACAGGGTCAAGCTAGAGTCTGTAAAACAGTTAACTGTTATCAAGATGACAGTTTCGTTTAATACCCTCTAAACCTCAACAGAGCTGTCTGTAAAGCTGTCTGGTTTGGGGAAAGTTTTAAGAGGTATCAGTTCTCCAGTCTCTCCACTAGGTGGAGCTGTGGCGCTGTGGTAAGAGAAAGGTTGGCTGTTAGCCCAGTCCTGAATCAATCCCGAGCAGTGGAACTTGCTGAGGGGAGGACGGCTCATAATATTGTCTGGAACGGAGCACATGGAATGGCATCAAACACCTGGAAACCATGGAAACCATGTGGTCCACCAACGTTCTGTGATCCCTAGACTCTAATCCAGTGTTTCCCAAACCCCTCCTGGATCACTCTACTCTTTCCACTTGTTGTATTCCAGTAGTAGCACCAGCTAGTCTAGTCAACCTGTGTAGATCTGAGAGAATGGGATAAATAAGCAACATGGTGGTAGGTCAACCCTGCCCTCTGATAGGCCAGGAGTTTTCACCATATTGCTTTCCTCTCTATCCAGGGACCATATGTATTTTTGGGTCGGCAGGTGGCCTAGTGGTTAGTGCATTGGGCCAGTAACCGAAAGGTTGCTGGATCAAATCCCAGAGCTGACAAGGTAAGAATCTGTTGTTCTGCTCTTGAAAATGGCAGAACCCACTGTTCCTAGGCCATCATTGTAAATAAGATTTTGTTCTTAACTGACTTGTCTAGTTAAATAAAGGTAAACAAATATATATGTACACAGCAGCTCTGAGTAGGAGTGATTTATAATGGCCTTTTAGATCATAATTTGACATGGATGGTGGAGTCAGGGGGGTCTGATAAGATGACATGGTCAGGAGGGGTCTGATAAGATGACATGGATGGTGGAGTCAGGGGGGGTCTGATAAGATGACATGGTCAGGAGGGGTCTGATAAGATGACATGGACAGGGTGGGGTCAGGAGGGGTCTGATAAGATGACATGGACAGGGTGGGGTCAGGAGGGGTCTGATAATATGACATGGATGGTGGGGTCTGATAAGATGACATGGTCAGGAGGGGGTCTGATAAGATGACATGGGCAGGGTGGGGTCAGGGGGTCTGATAAGATGACATGGATGGTGGAGTCAGGGGGTCTGATAAGATGACATGGACAGGGTGGGGTCAGGGGGGTCAGGGGGTCTGATAAGATAACATGGACAGGGTGGGGTCAGGGGGGTCTGATAAGATAACATGGACAGGGTGGGGTCAGGGGGGTCTGAATAAGATAACATGGACAGGGTGGGGTCAGGGGGTCTGATAAGATAACATGGACAGGGTGGGGTCAGGGGGGTCTGATCAGGGGGTCTGATAAGATGGGGTCATGGACAGGGTGGGGTCAGGAGGGGTCTGATAATATGACATGGATGGTGGGGTCAGGGGGGTCTGATAAGATGACATGGACAGGGTGGGGTCAGGAGGGGTCTGATAAGATGACATGGACAGGGTGGGGTCAGGGAGGGTCTGATAAGATGACATGGACAGGGTGGGGTCAGGAGGGGTCTGATAAGATGACATGGACAGGGTGGGGTCAGGGGGGTCTGATAAGATGACATGGACAGGGTGGGGTCAGGGGGTCTGATAAGATGACATGGACAGGGGTGGGGTCAGGGGGGTCTGATAAGATGACATGGACAGGGTGGGGTCAGGGGGTCTGATAAGATGACATGGGCAGGGTGGGGTCAGGGGGGGTCTGATAAGATGACATGGACAGGGTGGAGTCAGGAGGGGGTCAGGGGGTCTGATAAGATGACATGGACAGGGTGGCGTCAGGGGGGGTCTGATCCTAGATCTGCGCTCTTGATACAGTACCTTGATGCAGTATTCATACCCCTTGGATTACTTCACATTTTATTATCTTTAAACGTGGAAGTCAAATGGATTTAACCTACTGAAATAACTCTGTAATGTCAAAGTGGAAGAAAAATTCAAAAATAAAAAATAAAAATTCATAAAAATGTCAAACTCAAATCTAGTCGTTGCGTAAATATACAGCCGCTTTGTTAAGGCAAACCTAATACGCCTTATAAGTGGACTCACTCTGTGTGAATGGACTCACTCTGTGTGAAATAACAGTGGTTGAATGACTAACCCATCCTCTGTCCCCCATTCATACAACATCTGTATGGTCCCTCAGTCAAGATTCAACAACAAAGAGCAGGGAGCTTTGAGAAAGCCTCATGAAGAAGGGCAGTGATTGGTAGATGGGTAACAATAACAAATCAGACATTGAATATCTCTTTAAGCTCTTTTCATGACCAAGTTAATAATGATGCTGTGGATGATGTATTAACCCACCCAGACACATCAAAGATACAGTCATCCTTCTGAACTGAGCTGCAGGACAGGAAGGAACCTGCTCAGGGATACAGTCGTCCTTCTGAACTGAGCTGCAGGACAGGAAGGAACCTGCTCAGGGATACAGTCATCCTTCTGAACTGAGCTGCAGGACAGGAAGGAACCTGCTCAGGGATACAGTCGTCCTTCTGAACTGAGCTGCAGGACAGGAAGGAACCTGCTCAGGGATACAGTCGTCCTTCTGAACTGAGCTGCAGGACAGGAAGGAACCTGCTCAGGGATACAGTCATCCTTCTGAACTGAGCTGCAGGACAGGAAGGAACCTGCTCAGGGATACAGTCGTCCTTCTGAACTGAGCTGCAGGACAGGAAGGAACCTGCTCAGGGATACAGTCGTCCTTCTGAACTGAGCTGCAGGACAGGAAGGAACCTGCTCAGGGATACAGTCGTCCTTCTGAACTGAGCTGCAGGACAGGAAGGAACCTGCTCGGGGATACAGTCATCCTTCTGAACTGAGCTGCAGGACAGGAAGGAACCTGCTCGGGGATACAGTCATCCTTCTGAACTGAGCTGCAGGACAGGAAGGAACCTGCTCAGGGATACAGTCGTCCTTCTGAACTGAGCTGCAGGACAGGAAGGAACCTGCTCGGGGATACAGTCGTCCTTCTGAACTGAGCTGCAGGACAGGAAGGAACCTGCTCGGGGATACAGTCGTCCTTCTGAACTGAGCTGCAGGACAGGAAGGAACCTGCTCAGGGATACAGTCGTCCTTCTGAACTGAGCTGCAGGACAGGAAGGAACCTGCTCGGGATACAGTCGTCCTTCTGAACTGAGCTGCAGGACAGGAAGGAACCTGCTCGGGATACAGTCGTCCTTCTGAACTGAGCTGCAGGACAGGAAGGAACCTGCTCGGGGATACAGTCGTCCTTCTGAACTGAGCTGCAGGACAGGAAGGAACCTGCTCGGGGATACAGTCGTCCTTCTGAACTGAGCTGCAGGACAGGAAGGAACCTGCTCAGGGATGTTACCATGAGGCCATTGGTGATTTTAAAACAGTTACAGAGTTCAGTGACTGTGATAGGAGAAAACTGAGGATGGATCAAAAACATTGTAGTGACTCCACAATGATTACTTAAATGTATGAAAAGAAGAATACAAGTATTTAGAATACAAATATTCCAAAACATGCATGTATGCAACAAGTCACTGAAGAAATACTGCAAAACAATACTGGAAAGGAATAAACGTTTTGGACTAAATGCAAAGCCTTATGTTTGGGGCAAATCCAACACACCACATCACTGAGTAACTACCTTTTATTTTCAAGCATGGTGGTGGCTGCATCATGGTATGGGTATGCTTGTCATCGGCAAATACTAGGGTTTTTTTCAGGATAAAATGAAAAGGGGTGGAGCTAAGCACAGGCAAAAATCCTAGAGGAAACCTTGCTTTACACCACACTCTGGGAGAGGAATTCACTTTTCAGCAGGACAATAACTTACAACACAAGGCCAAATCTACACTGGAGTGTCTTACCAAGAAGACAGTGAATGTTCCTGAGTGGCCTAGTTACAGTTTTGATTTAAATCTGTTTGACAATCTATGGCAAGACTTGGCCATTTCTGTCTAGCCATGATCCCCAACATCTTGACAGAGCTTGAGGAATTCTGAACAGAATAATGGGCTAATATTGCACAATCCAGGTGTGTGAAGCTCTTAGAGACTTACCCAAGAAGACTCACAGCTGTAATCGCTGCCAAAGGTGTTTCTAACATGTATGAACTCAGAGAGCTGAATATTTATGCAACAACTAGATTGATGTATTTTCCCTTCAGAAATAATTCACTTTTCTCTTCCACTTTGACATTACAGAGTCTTTTGCGTAGATTGTAGATTTTTTTTTTTTTTACAATTAAATCCATTTTAATCCTACTTTGTAACAATACAATGTGAACAAATCCAAGGAGCAGGACTACTTTTACAAGGCAGTGTACCTACAGCCCTGATCTACACAGGTGCCGAGGCTTGGGGACAGGAGCTGTGGACTGTTTCTGGACCACGTCATCCTCTTGTCTTCACTTTGAGTTGAGTCGTTCAAATGTGAACTTTGAGTTGAGTCGTTCATATGTGAACTTTGAGTTGAGTCGTTCATATGTGAACTTTGAGTTGAGTCGTTCATATGTGCACTTTGAGTTGAGTCATTCATATGTGAACTTTGAGTTGAGTCGTTCATATGTGAACATTGAGTTGAGTCGTTCATATGTGAACTTTGAGTTGAGTCGTTCATATGTGAACTTTGAGTTGAGTCGTTCATATGTGAACTTTGAGTTGAGTCGTTCATATGTGAACTTTGAGTTGAGAGATTCATGTGAACTTTGAGTGAAGCCGAATCATGAAGACAGAACACTATTTTAAGGTTTACATTTTTTTACCACGTGGTTAAAGTGAGCTTCAAGTTAAGTTTATAATGGAAGATTTCTGCATCATCTTCATTAAACAAAGGCTTGTGTGGGAACATTAAATCCTTTAAGACGTTTTATACCAGTGCTAAGTCTCAATAATGAGGCTATTGAAATTTAAAGACCCCAACATCCCTTTAAAAACTATGGTGGTGATGTCATTATTTCTACAGTGGGCTGGCTGAGCCCCTCCCCCTTTTTACAGGCACGCTATGATGATGTCACAGAGGGCAAATGACAATCCCATTTAAAACAATGAAAAATGATTTATAGAATACACTTGCCCGCTGAAAGCACTCAATACAGAATTACCACGTTCTTAGTTCCAATCCCAAATCTCTCCCTAAACCTAATGACCTATGCACTTCTGGAGATATGAGAGGATTTGATTGGTATAAGCAATATGGTTGAAACTTCCACCCCTAGCCTATCAGAGGGAAAGGCCTACCACCATAGTTTGACCTACACCTCTGGATAGATGATGTTTATTTAAGTCAACAACAAGACATGTGAGTGGATCACAGAGGGAATGGATTCACTCAGGTCCAGGAAAAGAAGCACAGTGGGTTCGGAAATGATTGAAAAATCATCGTGATTTATATGAATGGACACAAGCAGCTTCTCAGAAGCCTTCTTGTTGTCCATGAACTGGCCCTCGGGGATGACACTGGCATTCAGTACTGTGTACCTGAATGCGGAGACAGTCTTAAGACATGCCAAGTTGTTATAGGTTGGTTATACAGTGAGGTCCAAAATGATTGACACCCTTGATAAAGATGAGCAATAACGACTGTATAAAATAAATAATTCAAATACTGAGCTACATTGTATGCTACAAAAAAGGTGGAAGTTATATTATTTTATACTAATACAATTGCCAGAGAAAGAGATCTTGTTTAACAAGTAATACGTATTTTCTCAAAAGGTAGATGTCTAAATAATTGGCACCCTAAAGACTGTAAATAAAGTAGTCTTAGTTTAGTTTGATGTAGTTGTGGTCTGCTTCGTTGTGTTGTGGATACAGTAGCTCAGTTAAACAGCAGGCCTCAGCTTGGGTCTATGCTCAGTTCCAAGGTTTTAGCTTATAGTTAATATTGGATATAAACGATCGTAGTAGTTTTCCATTGTTTGCTGTAAAACATTTTGATACATGAGCATTTGTAACGTTCGTTATGAACGCCCCATTGTCTCCAAGGTTACCATTGTTTGCATTGTGTGTGTGTTCACTACCTCTGTGTGACACTCTCCAGACAGGAAGTTCAGGCTGGCCTTTTGGCCAATGGTTTTACAGTAGTCAGACGCTGTCGCTGACTATCAAATAAATAACTCTACTTCTACTTCTCATATGCTTTTATTATAATACATTTTTGTTGTTGCATGTTTTTGCTTTGTTTCTTGTGTTATTATTGTGTGTGTGTGTGTGGGGGGTTGTGTGTGTGTGTGGGGGGAGGGAGGGAGGGTTTGTGTGTGTGTGGGGGGTAGGGTTGGGTGGGGGGGGAGGGGGGTTGTGTGTGTGTGTGGGGGGGGAGGGAGGGTAGGGTTGTGTGTGTGGGGGGAGGGAGGGAGGGTTGTGTGTGTGTGGGGGGGGAGGGAGGGTAGGGTTGTGTGTGTGTGTGGGGGTAGGGTGTGTGGGGGGGGTTGTGTGTGTGTGGGGGGAGGGAGGGTAGGGTTGTGTGGGGTGGGGGGGGGGAGGGGGGTTGTGTGTGTGTGTGGGGGGGGGTTGTGTGTGTGTGTGGGGGGGGGAGGAGGGTAGGGTTGTGTGTGTGTGGGGGGGGGTAGGGTTGTGTGTGTGGGGGTTGTGTGTGGGGGGGGGGTAGGGTTGTGTGTGTGTGGGGGGGTTGTGTGTGTGTGGGGGGGAGGGTAGGTTGTGTGTGTGTGGGGGGAGGGGGGTTGTGTGTGTGTGGGGGGGGTTGTGTGTGTGTGTGGGGGGGGGAGGGGTTGTGTGTGTGTGGGGGGGGGGTAGGGTTGTGTGTGTGTGTGGGGGGGGGTGTTGTGTGTGGGGGGTTGTGTGTGTGGGGGGTTGTGTGTGTGTGTGGGGGGGGGGAGGGTTGTGTGTGTGTGGGGGGAGGGAGGGTAGGGTTGTGTGTGTGTGGGGGGGGGGTAGGGTTGTGTGTGTGTGGGGGGTTGTGTGTGTGGGGGGGGAGGGTAGGGCTGTGTGTGTGTGGGGGGTTGTGTGTGTGGGGGGAGGGTAGGGTTGTGTGTGTGGGGGGGTTGTGTGTGTGTTTGGGGAGGTTGTGTGTGTGTGTGGGGGGTTGTGTGTGGGGGGGAGGGGGAGGGTGTGTGGGGGGGAGGTTGGGGGATTGTGTATGGGGGGGGGTTGTGTGGGGGAGGGGGGGAGGTTGTGTGTGTGTGGGGGGGGGGTTGTGTGTGTGTGGGGGGGGGTTGTGTGTGTGTTTGGGGGGGGGTTGTGTGTGTGTGTGGGGGGGTTGTGTGTGTGTTTGGGGGAGGTTGTGTGTGTGTGGGGGGGTTGTGTGTGTGTGGGGGTTGTGTGGGGGGGGGGTTGTGTGTGTGTTTGGGGGAGGTTGTGTGTGTGTGGGGGGGTGTGTGTGTGGGGGGGAGGGTAGGGTTGTGTGTGTGTGGGGGGGTTGTGTGGGGAGGGTAGGGTTGTGTGTGTGTGGGGGGGGGTTGTGTGTGTGTGGGGGGAGGGTAGGGTTGTGTGTGGGGGGTTGTGGGGTGGGGGGAGGGTAGGGTTGTGTGTGTGTGTGTGGGGGGGGATGTTGTGTGTGGGGGGGGAGGGTAGGGTTGTGTGTGTGTGGGGGGGGTTGTGTGGGGGGTAGGGGGTAGATGGAAATTGGTGGTGGGGTGAAAAGTGGGTGGGCAAGAAAATGCAAATTCCTGTTGTATGAATTACTGTTGTGAAAATATCATACCCCCAAGACATGCTACCCTGTTATTGTCAACGGTGAGAAGTTTCTGTTAAGTAACTTTCTGGCCTTACACCAGTGAGTAGGGCAGGGAGGTTACAAAACAGAGTTACAAAAGAGAGAGCGGGAGAGAGAGACAGGGAGAGGGAGAGAAAGAGAGAGAGACAGGGAGAGGGAGAGAAAGAGAGAGAGAGACAGGGAGAGGGAGAGAAAGAGAGAGAGAGACAGGGAGAGGGAGAGAAAGAGAGAGAGAGACAGGGAGAGGGAGAGAAAGAGAGAGAGAGACAGGGAGAGACAGGGAGAGGGAGAGAAAGAGAGAGAGAGAGACAGGGAGAGGGAGGGAGCGAGAGAGAAACAACAGGAAGAATAAATTGACAGATATAAATAGTGAAAGAAAATGAAAAAGGGAAAGAGGGAGGAGCAACAGTTTTCAACAGGTTATTGCTGAAGAGCATGTATTTATTTCACTGCACCACTAATTGTGGGTGTTGGTTTGAGCCCAGGATCCTTCTGTACAATTAGACTGAGAGAGAGAGAGGGAGAGACCGAGACTGAGAGAGAGGAGGGGGAGAGAGAGAGGAGGGGGAGAGAGTGGAGGGGGAGAGAGAGGAGGGGGAGAGAGAGGAGGGGAGAGAGAGGGGGTAGGGGAGGAAGATAGAGAGAGAGGGGGGGACAGAGAGAGAGAGAGAGAAGGGGGAGAGAGAGGAGGGGGAGAGCGAGGGGGAAAGAGGGGGAGAGAGAGGGGTAGGGGAGGGAGACAGAGAGAGAGAGAGAGGAGGGGAGAGGAGGGGGAAGAGGAGGAGAGGAGGGGGGGGGGGACAGAGAGAGGGGGGGACAGAGGTAGGGGGGGGCAGAGAGAGGTGGATTTGTGGCAGCAGGTAGTCTAATGGTTAGAGCTAGGCTACCTGGAATCCCTGGGCTGACAAGGTAAAAATCTGTCACTCTGCCCCTGAACAAGGCAGTTAACCCACTGTTCCCCGGTAGGCCGTCATTGTAAATAGGAATTTGTTCATAACTGACTTGCCCAGTTAAATAAAGGTTCAATAAATACAACCCTTTAAGGGTAACAGGTGAGAGTGGAGGGGTTCAGTGAAAGGACCAGCATAGGAAAAGGACTAAATGGAGAAAAATTTACTTTTACATAATGGAGAAAAAATGGGAGGGATGGAGAAAGTGACTAAAACGAGGGAGTGACAGAGAAAGAGGGAGGGAGAGAACTGAGAGAAAGCCAGACAAGTCTTCCTGCCCTCTTTCTTTCATTCACTCACCCACTCCGTCCCAGCGAGAGAGAGCTGGTGACTCCGTCTCAGAGAGAGAGAGAGAGCTGGTGACTCCGAGAGAGAGAGAGAGAGAGAGAGAGAGAGAGAGAGAGAGAGAGAGAGCTGGT
>NC_088410.1:20071510-20079010 GCF_034236695.1 Oncorhynchus nerka | reverse complement strand
AATTCATAATGGGCAGTATCCCTCACGTTCAGGCCTCAACCTCTAGTAGGTAAACAGACCCAACTCCCTAAACACAGGGCTGTTTGCCTCCACAGAGGAAAGAACAGCCCATCTATCACCTACCCATTTGTTAGACCTCGTAACATCTTATATACTGAGGCTAAGTTCATGACCTTACCACTGTTTTGGAACGTAATACACACACACAGGTTATACACACATTATACACATATATAGATACACACACACACATATACACATACATATACACACATTATACACACATACTGTATACACACATATATACACTAGCCTTCAAATGTTTGGGGTCACTTAGAAATGTCCTTGTTTTTGAAAGAAAAGCACATTTTTTGTCCATTAAAATAACATCAAATTGATCAGAAATACAGTGTAGACATTGTTAATGTTGTAAATGACTATTGTAGCTGGAAACGGCTGATTTTTAATGGAATATCTACAGAGGCCCATTATCAGCAACCATCACTCCTGTGTTCCAATGGCACGTTGTGCTAGCTAATCCAAGTCTATCATTTTAAAAGGCTAATTGATCATTAGAAAACCCTTTTGCAATTATGTTAGTGTAACCGATGGCTAGCTAGTTAGCGGGGTGCACGCTAATAGCGTTTCAATCGGTGACATCACTCGCTCTGAGACCTTGAAGTAGTTTGCTACTTGCTCTGCAAGGGCCGCGTCTTTTGTGGCGCGATGGGTAACAATGCTTTTTGGGAGGCCGTTGTTAATGTGTGCAGAGGGTCCCTGTTTTGAGCCCAGGTAGGGGCGAGGAGAGGGACGGAAGCTATACTGTTACATTAGCACAGCTGAAAACCGTTGTCCTGATGAAAGAAGCAATAAAACTGGCCTTCTTTACACTAGCTGAATGAATGGAGCATCAGCATTTGTGGGTTTGATTACAGGTTCAAAATGGCCAGAAACAAAGGCCTTTCTTCTGAAACTCGTCAGTCTATTCTTGTTCTGAGAAATTAAGGCGAATCCATGCGAGAAATTGACAAGAAACTGAAGATCTCGTACAACGCTGTGTACTACTCCCTTCACAGAACAGCGCAAACTGGCTCTAACCAGAATAGAAAAAAGGAGTGGGAGGCCCCGGTGCACAACTGAGCAAGAGGACAAGTACATTAGACACGCCTCACAAGTCCTCAACTGGCAGCGTCATTAAATAGTACCCACAAAACACCAGTCTCAACGTCAACAGTGAAGAGGCGACTCCGGGATGCTGGCCTTCTAGGCAGAGTTCCTCTGTCCAGTGTCTGTGTTCTTTTGCCCATCTTAATCTTTTCTTTTTATTGGCCAATCTGAGATATGGCTTTTTTTTTGCAACTCTGCCTAGAAGACCAGCATCCCGGAGTCGCCTCTTCACTGTTGACGTTGAGACTGGTGTTTTGCGGGTACTATTTAATGAAGCTATTGTAGCCGTTTTCAGCTACAATAGTAATTTACAACATTAACAATGTCTACACTGTATTTCTGATCTATTTGATGTTATTTTAATGGGCATAAATGTTTTATTTAAAAAACAAGGACATTTCTAAGGTTCTTACTTTTGATATACACACACACACACACACACACACACACACACACACACACACACACACACACACACACACACACACACACACACACACACACACACACACACACCACCCTGTTTTCAGTGTGTTTGTTCCTTCATGTCCTTGTTGTGGAGAGACTGCGATGGCAACTAAAGTTAGATTCTGTTCTGTCCTCTCCCCCATTCCTCCCCATCCCCATCCCCACTCTCCTATCCCCCCCCCCTCCCCCTCCCCTCCCCTCCCCTCCCCAGACGGCCAGTAGGGTGAGACTGGAGGAGGTACGTCTCCGGCCCGTTCTGACAGGCGTCCGTACCGGCCTGCTGTCAGAGGGCGTTTTGGAAGTGAAGCATGCTGGGAGGTGGCGTCATGTGTGCGACCAGGGCTGGGACCTCAGCGGCAGCCGTGTGGTGTGTGGCATGCTGGGATACCCCTCCGCCGAGGCATACGACCACACCGTCTACAGGTAAGGGAGAGAGGGTGTGTTTGTGTCTGGAAAGGTGCGTCCCCATTTTGACATCCCCATTTTTCACATAAATGTGTGTGTGAGTAAATGTGTGTGTGTGTGCATGTGTGTGTGCTTGTGTGTGTGTGTGTGGGGGGGGTGCAGAGCCAGCATTACTATCACCATCCACACCAGCAGTTACTCACTAGCATTGGGCTAACCATGCCTGCGTGTCTGGACTTTGCCTCATCATAGTAGGCTATGCACTTTTAAATAGTCTTAAAGAGCAGGTGTGTGTCCCAAATGACTAGCTATTGCCTTTTTAGTGCACTACTTTTTATCAAAGCCCTGGTCAAACATAGTGCCCTAAATAGGGAATAGGGTGTGATTTGGGACGTAGCCTTAAAGAGTATGTTATTAATGTCAGAGGCTGGCTGTAGGAGGAGCATCATGTGTGTTTGGATGAAGACCAGGAACGTATCCTCTAATCTCATGTAATTATACACAACCGGTGGAAATAGCATACGACAGCACTTCCTATAAGGCTTACAAAAACTCTCTAGTTTTCTCTCTCTCTCTGTCTATCTCTCACCCCGTCTATCTCTCGTTCTCTATCTATCTCTCACCCGTCTATCTCTCACCCCATCTATCTCTCATTCTCTGTCTATCTCTCACCAGTCTATCTCTCACCCCATCTATCTCTCATTCTCTGTCTTTCTCTCACCCCGTCTATCTCTCACCCCATCTATCTCTCACCCCGTCTATCTCTCACCCCATCTATCTCTCATTCTCTGTCTATCTCTCACCCCATCTATCTCTCATTCTCTATCTGTTTCTCTCTCTGTCTATCTCTCACCTCATCTATCTCTCGTTCTCTATCTGTTTCTCTCTCTCTGGTTTCAGTATCTGTGTTTCAGTGGCTATACATGGTTTGGTTGGGAAAGGTTTGTGTCTTTCAGTGAGAAACGTTTATTGATACAATTATCTTTGTTTGTGTTTTTGTAGGCTACAGTAGTTCCATTATTTCCCCAAGTCTCCCACATGTCACTTCTACAGTCATATTCTAGAACACTTAGACCTGTAGAATCCATTACCCGGGCGATGGACGTCTCGGTGAATCTCGTCCATCTGTCCATCTGTCTGTCCCCAGCTGTAAATAACCTTTATAAAGGCACAGACCTTTAGAGCCTACAGTCACACAGACCACCTCTGTCTGTCCGTCCAGCCACAGGCTTTATTTACGGCCTGTGTGGAGGATGTCTCCTCTACCCTAAACTATCTTTACATCCCAGATAATTACAGCTAATGTCCAGGTTAGGCTGCTGAATAAACACACACACACACACACACACACACACACACACACACACACACACACACACACACACACACACACACATATCCTTTCACACACACATGCATAGAGACATGGAGAGGCAGAGAGATAGAGAGATGGAGAGGTGGAGGGCACACACACACACACTGCTACATTTTTAAAAATCTGTTCCTCTTTACAGTCACTTCCTAAATGAGATCACAAACCACAGAGTTGGATAGGGGGAGCACTTGGCACACCATTATGGCAAAGACGCAAAGAGGTGCCCTCTCTCCAACTCTATGTCACTAAACCCACCGAGACCTCCACATTTTCCTTGTCTAGGAATCCCCTTTTTGGGGAAGATTTTCAGCTTTTTAACGGAGGTTTTTCTGCCCCAGTTGCCGAGGTGTGAGGCTGGAGAAAGGTTGTGGGAGGTTGTGAATGTTTCACCGCCAGAGAGAGAAAAAAAAGCTTTTTGTTGTTCTTTTTATTCATGAGATGAAAACATCGCCACGTTTGCTGTTCCCCTCTCAGAGGAAATAACAGTGATTTGATGCCAGTCTTTCGTCTCTCCAAATCTCTCAACGGTTTCTAAATCTGTTTCAAAGAGAACGTTAGGCCAATGTTGACACAGAGCTTAAAGGTGTTTATACACACATACACAACTCTAGAGGTTTTTAGACAAACATTTCACCTCAGTAGTCAGTTAGTGGGCCCTGTGCTGGCCTCCCATTTTGTCAGCCAGTCATTTGGAAGAGTAGATGGCAGACAATATTATTTATTTTTAAACTGGTGACCGGTGCTTCCTTCCACCTAAACCACAGAGCAGATGAATGATGGTGTCTTAGCCTCCTTCCACCTAAACCACAGAGCAGATGAATGATGGTGTCTTAGCCTCCTTCCACCTAAACCACAGAGCAAATGATTGATGGGGACTTAGCCTCCTTCCACCTAAACCACAGAGTAGATGAATGATGGTGTCTTAGCCTCCTTCCACCTAAACCACAGAGCAGATGAATGATGGGGACGTAGCCTCCTTCCACCTAAACCACAGAGCAGATGATTGATGGGGACTTAGCCTCCTTCCACCTAAACCACAGAGCAGATGAATGATGGTGTCTTAGCCTCCTTCCACCTAAACCACAGAGCAGATGAATGATAGAAGGACAAGCACAGCCATCTCTGCTCTGCCGTTTGATTCAAAGAGCCTAACTTCAGTATCTGTCAGGGATGGACAGCTGGGCTGTGTCCCAAATGGCATCATACTCCCTATATACTGCACTACATTCTGACCAGAGGGCCCTGCATCATACTCCCTATGTACTGCACTACATTCTGACCAGAGGGCCCTGCATCATACTCCCTATGTACTGCACTACATTCTGACCAGAGGGCCCTGCATCATACTCCCTATGTACTGCACTACATTCTGACCAGAGGGCCCTGCATCATACTCCCTATGTACTGCACTACATTCTGACCAGAGGGCCCTGCATCATACTCCCTATGTACTGCACTACATTCTGACCAGAGGGCCCTGCATCATACTCCCTATATACTGCACTACATTCTGACCAGAGGGCCCTGCATCATACTCCCTATGTACTGCACTACATTTTGACCAGAGGGCCCTGCATCATACTCCCTATGTACTGCACTACATTCTGACCAGAGGGCCCTGCATCATACTCCCTATATACTGCACTACATTCTGACCAGAGGGCCCTGCATCATACTCCCTATGTACTGCACTACATTCTGACCAGAGGGCCCTGCATCATACTCCCTATGTACTGCACTACATTCTGACCAGAGGGCCCTGCATCATACTCCCTATATACTGCACTACATTCTGACCAGAGGGCCCTGCATCATACTCCCTATGTACTGCACTACATTCTGACCAGAGGGCCCTGCATCATACTCCCTATGTACTGCACTACATTCTGACCAGAGGGCCCTGCATCATACTCCCTATATACTGCACTACATTCTGACCAGAGGGCCCTGCATCATACTCCCTATGTACTGCACTACATTCTGACCAGAGGGCCCTGCATCATACTCCCTATATACTGCACTACATTCTGACCAGAGGGCCCTGCATCATACTCCCTATGTACTGCACTACATTCTGACCAGAGGGCCCTGCATCATACTCCCTATGTACTGCACTACATTCTGACCAGAGGGCCCTGCATCATACTCCCTATATACTGCACTACATTCTGACCAGAGGGCCCTGCATCATACTCCCTATGTACTGCACTACATTCTGACCAGAGGGCCCTGCATCATACTCCCTATGTACTGCACTACATTCTGACCAGAGGGCCCTGCATCATACTCCCTATGTACTGCACTACATTCTGACCAGAGGGCCCTGCATCATACTCCCTATATACTGCACTACATTCTGACCAGAGGGCCCTGTTCTAAAACACTAAATAGGGAATATGGTGCCATTTGGGCTGATCCTGGTGTTCTGGGCGTTTAACTTGAGGTTGAGAGGTTGGTTTATGCGTCAGTGAATGACTGTCTCTTCTGTGGTGCCAAATGGTACTTTAGTCTGGTTTGGTCTTACTCTACTGGTTGGCCAAGTTCACTTTGGCCTCACCCGGTCCAGCCTTAGCCAAGTCTTCCCAACCTGGTCCAGTCCTAGCCAATTCTTCCCAACCTGGTCCAGCCTTAGCCAAGTCTTCCCAACCCGGTCCAGTCCTAGCCAAGTCTTCCCAACCTGGTCCAGTCCTAGCCAAGTCTTCCCAACCTGGTCCAGTCTTAGCCAAGTCTTCCCAACCTTAGCCAATTCTTCCCAACCCGGTCCAGTCTTAGCCAATTCTTCCCAACCTGGTCCAGGCTTAGCCAAGTCTTCCCAACCCGGTCCAGTCTTAGCCAAGTCTTCCCAACCTGGTCCAGTCTTAGCCAAGTTTTCCCAACCTGGTCCAGTCTTAGTCAATTCTTCCCAACCTGGTCCAGTCTTAGCCAAGTCTTCCCAACCCGGTCCAGTCTTAGCCAAGTTTTCCCAACCTGGTCTAGTCTTAGTCAATTCTTCCCAACCCGGTCCAGTCTTAGCTAAGTCTTCCCAACCCTGGTCCAGTCTTAGCCAAGTTTTCCCAACCCGGTCCAGCCTTAGCCAAGTCTTCCCAACCTGGTCCAGTCTTAGCCAAGTCTTCCCAACCTGGTCCAGTCTTAGCCAAGTCTTCCCAACCTGGTCCAGTCTTAGCCAATTCTTCCCGACCTGGTCCAGTCTTAGCCAAGTCTTCCCAACCCTTTGACCAAAAGTATTCTACATGCAAACATTCACGTCTCCTCCTCGCCCTCACTAAGAAATAGGGTACCATTTCAGACACAGCCTAAATATCCTTTTATCCTTTTATCCTGGTACAATCACTCTGCTGTGTCAGCTATAACCCCACTGACTGACCTGTTGTCAGCTATAACCCCACTGACTGATCTGGTGTCAGCTATAACCCCACTGACAGATCTGGTGTCAGCTATAACCCCACTGACTGATCTGATGTCAGCTATAACCCCACTGACTGATCTGGTGTCAGCTATAACCCCACTGACTGACCTGCTGTGTCAGCTATAACCCCACTGACTGACCTGGTGTCAGCTACAACCCCACTGACTGATCTGGTGTCAGCTATAACCCCACTGACTGATCTGGTGTCAGCTACAACCCCACTGACTGACCTGGTGTCAGCTATAACCCCACTGACTGATCTGGTGTCAGCTATAACCCCACTGACTGATCTGGTGTCAGCTATAACCCCACTGACTGATCTGGTGTCAGCTACAACCCCACTGACTGACCTGTTGTCAGCTATAACCCCACTGACTGACCTGTTGTCAGCTATAACCCCACTGACTGACCTGATGTCAGCTATAACCCCACTGACTGATCTGATGTCAGCTATAACCCCACTGACTGACCTGGTGTCAGCTATAACCCCACTGACTGACCTGGTGTGTGGAGCTGTTCCTAGACTCCGGTGGGCTGTTTCTCAGTGTGGTTTCTGTCTCTGATTCTGGTGGGCTGTTTCTCAGTGTGGTTTCTGTCTCTGATTCTGGTGGGCTGTTTCTCAGTGTGGTCTGCAGTGTTTACCATGAACTAGACATCTGCAGCGTTTACCATGAACTAG
>NC_088410.1:20059010-20069010 GCF_034236695.1 Oncorhynchus nerka | reverse complement strand
GTATGTGTGTGTTGACCTGGCTTTACAATAGGAACATTCAGATCCCTCACTAGGGCATTGTGGGTAACCACAGAAGCACTAGGTCTCCCCGGCCTGTTCTCTATGAGAACAGACGGTTTTATTTACATTTCAACTTAACCTGACAGAGAGAGAGAGGGAGGGAGGGAGGGAGGGAGGGAGGGAGGGAGGGTGGGGGACACTAGGTCAAGGCACCCCTGATTGTAGAAACAGTAGAGGAGGGCTGGGAGAGGTATTAACCAGTATTCTGTCTGTAGAGGAGGACTGGTAGAGGTATTAACCAGTATTCTGTCTATAGAGGACTGGTAGAGGTATTAACCAATATTCTGTCTATAGAGGAGGGCTGGTAGAGGTATTAACCAGTATTCTGTCTATAGAGGAGGGCTGGTAGAGGTATTAACCAGTATTCTGTCTATAGAGGGCTGGGAGAGGTATTAACCAGTATTCTCTCTATAGAGGAGGACTGGTAGAGGTATTAACCAGTATTCTGTCTATAGAGGAGGACTGGTAGAGGTATTAACTAGTATTCTGTCTATAGAGGAGGACTGGTAGAGGTATTAACCAGTATTCTGTCTGTAGAGGAGGGCTGGTAGAGGTATTAACCAGTATTCTGTCTGTAGAGGAGGACTGGTAGAGGTATTAACCAGTATTCTGTCTATAGAGGAGGGCTGGTAGAGGTATTAACCAGTATTCTGTCTATAGAGGAGGACTGGTAGAGGTATTAACCAGTATTCTGTCTATAGAGGAGGGCTGGTAGAGGTATTAACCAGTATTCTGTCTATAGAGGAGGGCTGGTAGAGGTATTAACCAGTATTCTGTCTGTAGAGGGCTGGTAGAGGTATTAACCAGTATTCTCTCTATAGAGGAGGGCTGGTAGAGGTATTAACCAGTACTCTGTCTGTAGAGGAGGGCTGGTAGAGGTATTAACCAGTATTCTGTCTATAGAGGAGGGCTGGTAGAGGTATTAGCCAGTATTCTGTCTGTAGAGGAGGACTGGTAGAGGTATTAACCAGTATTCTGTCTGTAGAGGAGGACTGGTAGAGGTATTAACCAGTATTCTGTCTATAGAGGAGGGCTGGTAGAGGTATTAACCAGTATTCTGTCTATAGAGGAGGGCTGGTAGAGGTATTAACCAGTATTCTGTCTATAGAGGAGGGCTGGTAGAGGTATTAACCAGTATTCTGTCTATAGAGGAGGGCTGGTAGAGGTATTAACCAGTATTCTGTCTGTAGGGGAGGGCTGGTAGAGGTATTAACCAGTATTCTGTCTATAGAGGACTGGTAGAGGTATTAACCAGTATTCTGTCTGTAGAGGAGGACTGGTAGAGGTATTAACCAGTATTCTGTCTATAGATGAGGGTTGGTAGAGGTATTAACCAGTAATCTGTCTATAGAGGAGGACTGGTAGAGGTATTAACCAGTATTCTGTCTATAGAGGAGGGCTGGTAGAGGTATTAACCAGTATTCTGTCTATAGAGGAGGGCTGGTAGAGGTAGTAACCAGTATTCTGTCTATAGAGGAGGGCTGGTAGAGGTATTAACCAGTATTCCGTCTGTAGAGGAGGGCTGATAGAGGTATTAACCAGTATTATGTCTATAGAGGAGGGCTGGTAGAGGTATTAACCAGTATTCTGTCTATAGAGGAGGGCTGGTAGAGGTATTAACCAGTATTCTGTCTATAGAGGAGGGCTGGTAGAGGTATTAACCAGTATTCTGTCTATAGAGTGCTGGTAGAGGTATTAACCAGTATTCTGTCTGTAGAGGAGGGCTGGTAGAGGTATTAACCAGTATTCTGTCTGTAGAGGAGGGCTGGTAGAGGTATTAACCAGTATTCTGTCTATAGAGTGCTGGTAGAGGTATTAACCAGTAATCTGTCTGTAGAGGAGGGCTGGTAGAGGTATTAACCAGTATTCTGTCTGTAGAGGAGGGCTGGTAGAGGTATTAACCAGTATTCTGTCTATAGAGGAGGGCTGGTAGAGGTATTAACCAGTATTCTGTCTATAGAGGAGGGCTGGTAGAGGTATTAACCAGTATTCTGTCTATAGAGGAGGGCTGGTAGAGGTATTAACCAGTATTCTGTCTATAGAGGAGGGCTGGTAGAGGTATTAGCCAGTATTCTGTCTGTAGAGGAGGACTGGTAGAGGTATTAACCAGTATTCTGTCTGTAGAGTAGGGCTGGTAGAGGTATTAACCAGTATTCTGTCTATAGAGGAGGGCTGGTAGAGGTATTAACCAGTATTCTGTCTATAGAGGGCTGGTAGAGGTATTAACCAGTATTCTGTCTATAGAGGGCTGGTAGAGGTATTAACTGTAGAGGAGGGCTGGTAGAGGTATTAACCCGTATTCTGTCTGTAGAGTAGGGCTGGTAGAGGTATTAACCAGTATTCTGTCTATAGAGGAGGGCTGGTAGAGGTATTAACCAGTATTCTGTCTATAGAGGGCTGGTAGAGGTATTAACCAGTATTCTGTCTGTAGAGGAGGACTGGTAGAGGTATTAACCAGTATTCTGTCTATAGAGGGCTGGTAGAGGTATTAACCAGTAATCTGTCTGTAGAGGAGGACTGGTAGAGGTATTAACCAGTATTCTGTCTATGGAGGAGGGCTGGTAGAGGTATTAACCAGTATTCTGTCTATAGAGGAGGGCTGGTAGAGGTATTAACCAGTATTCTGTCTATAGAGGAGGGCTGGTAGAGGTATTAACCAGTATTCTGTCTATAGAGGAGGACTGGTAGAGGTATTAACCAGTATTCTGTCTATAGATTGCTGGTAGAGGTATTAACCAGTATTCTGTCTATAGAGGAGGACTGGTAGAGGTATTAACCAGTATTCTGTCTATAGAGGAGGGCTGGTAGAGGTATTAACCAGTATTCTGTCTATAGAGGAGGGCTGGTAGAGGTATTAACCAGTATTCTGTCTATAGAGGAGGACTGGTAGAGGTATTAACCAGTATTCTGTCTATAGAGGGCTGGTAGAGGTATTAACCAGTATTCTGTCTATAGAGGAGGGCTGGTAGAGGTATTAGCCAGTATTCTGTCTGTAGAGGAGGACTGGTAGAGGTATTAACCAGTATTCTGTCTATAGAGGGCTGGTAGAGGTATTAACCAGTAATCTGTCTGTAGAGGAGGACTGGTAGAGGTATTAACCAGTATTCTGTCTATGGAGGAGGGCTGGTAGAGGTATTAACCAGTATTCTGTCTATAGAGTGCTGGTAGAGGTATTAACCAGTATTCTGTCTGTAGAGGAGGGCTGGTAGAGGTATTAACCAGTATTCTGTCTGTAGAGGAGGGCTGGTAGAGGTATTAACCAGTATTCTGTCTATAGAGTGCTGGTAGAGGTATTAACCAGTAATCTGTCTGTAGAGGAGGGCTGGTAGAGGTATTAACCAGTATTCTGTCTGTAGAGGAGGGCTGGTAGAGGTATTAACCAGTATTCTGTCTATAGAGGAGGGCTGGTAGAGGTATTAACCAGTATTCTGTCTATAGAGGAGGGCTGGTAGAGGTATTAACCAGTATTCTGTCTATAGAGGAGGGCTGGTAGAGGTATTAACCAGTATTCTGTCTATAGAGGAGGGCTGGTAGAGGTATTAGCCAGTATTCTGTCTGTAGAGGAGGACTGGTAGAGGTATTAACCAGTATTCTGTCTGTAGAGGAGGGCTGGTAGAGGTATTAACCAGTATTCTGTCTGTAGAGTAGGGCTGGTAGAGGTATTAACCAGTATTCTGTCTATAGAGGAGGGCTGGTAGAGGTATTAACCAGTATTCTGTCTATAGAGGGCTGGTAGAGGTATTAACCAGTATTCTGTCTGTAGAGGAGGACTGGTAGAGGTATTAACCAGTATTCTGTCTATAGAGGGCTGGTAGAGGTATTAACCAGTAATCTGTCTGTAGAGGAGGACTGGTAGAGGTATTAACCAGTATTCTGTCTATGGAGGAGGGCTGGTAGAGGTATTAACCAGTATTCTGTCTATAGAGGAGGGCTGGTAGAGGTATTAACCAGTATTCTGTCTATAGAGGAGGGCTGGTAGAGGTATTAACCAGTATTCTGTCTATAGAGGAGGACTGGTAGAGGTATTAACCAGTATTCTGTCTATAGATTGCTGGTAGAGGTATTAACCAGTATTCTGTCTATAGAGGAGGACTGGTAGAGGTATTAACCAGTATTCTGTCTATAGAGGAGGGCTGGTAGAGGTATTAACCAGTATTCTGTCTATAGAGGAGGGCTGGTAGAGGTATTAACCAGTATTCTGTCTATAGAGGAGGACTGGTAGAGGTATTAACCAGTATTCTGTCTATAGAGGAGGACTGGTAGAGGGTATTAACCAGTATTCTGTCTATAGAGGGCTGATAGAGGTATTAACCAGTATTCTGTCTGTAGAGGAGGGCTGGTAGAGGTATTAACCAGTATTCTGTCTATATAGGACTGGTAGAGGTATTAACCAGTATTCTGTCCGTAGAGGAGGACTGGTAGAGGTATTAACCAGTATTCTGTCTATAGAGGAGGGTTGGTAGAGGTATTAACCAGTATTCTGTCTATAGAGGAGGGCTGGTAGAGGTATTAACCAGTATTCTGTCTATAGAGGAGGACTGGTAGAGGTATTAACCAGTATTCTGTCTATAGAGGAGGACTGGTAGAGGGTATTAACCAGTATTCTGTCTATAGAGGGCTGATAGAGGTATTAACCAGTATTCTGTCTGTAGAGAAGGGCTGGTAGAGGTATTAACCAGTATTCTGTCTGTAGAGGAGGACTGGTAGAGGGTATTAACCAGTATTCTGTCTATAGAGAAGGGCTGGTAGAGGTATTAACCAGTATTCTGTCTATAGAGAAGGGCTGGTAGAGGTATTAACCAGTATTCTGTCTATAGAGGAGGACTGGTAGAGGGTATTAACCAGTATTCTGTCTATAGAGAAGGGCTGGTAGAGGTATTAACCAGTATTCTGTCTATAGAGAAGGGCTGGTAGAGGTATTAACCAGTATTCTGTCTGTAGAGGAGGGCTGGTAGAGGTATTAACCAGTATTCTGTCTATAGAGGAGGACTGGTAGAGGGTATTAACCAGTATTCTGTCTATAGAGGGCTGTTAGAGGTATTAACCAGTATTCTGTCTGTAGAGGAGGGCTGGTAGAGGTATTAACCAGTATTCTGTCTATAGAGGACTGGTAGAGGTATTAACCAGTATTCTGTCTGTAGAGGAGGACTGGTAGAGGTATTAACCAGTATTCTGTCTATAGAGGAGGGCTGGTAGAGGTATTAACCAGTATTCTGTCTATAGAGGAGGACTGGTAGAGGTATTAACCAGTATTCTGTCTATAGAGGAGGGCTGGTAGAGGTATTAACCAGTATTCTGTCTATAGAGGAGGGCTGGTAGAGGTATTAACCAGTATTCTGTCTATAGAGGAGGGCTGGTAGAGGTATTAACCAGTATTCCGTCTGTAGAGGAGGGCTGATAGAGGTATTAACCAGTATTCTGTCTATAGAGGAGGACTGGTAGAGGTATTAACCAGTATTCTGTCTATAGAGGGCTGGTAGAGGTATTAACCAGTATTCTGTCTGTAGAGGAGGGCTGGTAGAGGTATTAACCAGTATTCTGTCTGTAGAGTAGGGCTGGTAGAGGTATTAACCAGTATTCTGTCTATAGAGGAGGACTGGTAGAGGTATTAACCAGTATTCTGTCTATAGAGGAGGACTGGTAGAGGGTATTAACCAGTATTCTGTCTATAGAGAAGGGCTGGTAGAGGTATTAACCAGTATTCTGTCTATAGAGGAGGACTGGTAGAGGTATTAACCAGTATTCTGTCTATAGAGGGCTGGTAGAGGTATTAACCAGTATTCTGTCTGTAGAGGAGGGCTGGTAGAGGTATTAACCAGTATTCTGTCTGTAGAGTAGGGCTGGTAGAGGTATTAACCAGTATTCTGTCTATAGAGGAGGACTGGTAGAGGTATTAACCAGTATTCTGTCTATAGAGGAGGACTGGTAGAGGGTATTAACCAGTATTCTGTCTATAGAGAAGGGCTGGTAGAGGTATTAACCAGTATTCTGTCTATAGAGAAGGGCTGGTAGAGGTATTAACCAGTATTCTGTCTGTAGAGGAGGACTGGTAGAGGGTATTAACCAGTATTCTGTCTATAGAGAAGGGCTGGTAGAGGTATTAACCAGTATT
The DNA here is from genome assembly GCF_034236695.1 of Oncorhynchus nerka. Taxonomy (NCBI): domain Eukaryota; kingdom Metazoa; phylum Chordata; class Actinopteri; order Salmoniformes; family Salmonidae; genus Oncorhynchus; species Oncorhynchus nerka. Next base: position 20,062,838 of record NC_088410.1, on the reverse strand, counting down.
CTGTCTATAGAGAAGGGCTGGTAGAGGTATTAACCAGTATTCTGTCTATAGAGGAGGACTGGTAGAGGGTATTAACCAGTATTCTGTCTGTAGAGGAGGACTGGTAGAGGGTATTAACCAGTATTCTGTCTATAGAGAAGGGCTGGTAGAGGTATTAACCAGTATTCTGTCTATAGAGAAGGGCTGGTAGAGGTATTAACCAGTATTCTGTCTATAGAGGAGGACTGGTAGATGGTATTAACCAGTATTCTGTCTATAGAGAAGGGCTGGTAGAGGTATTAACCAGTATTCTGTCTATAGAGAAGGGCTGGTAGAGGTATTAACCAGTATTCTGTCTGTAGAGGAGGGCTGGTAGAGGTATTAACCAGTATTCTGTCTATAGAGGACTGGTAGAGGTATTAACCAGTATTCTGTCTATAGAGAAGGGCTGGTAGAGGTATTAACCAGTATTCTGTCTATAGAGGAGGACTGGTAGAGGTATTAACCAGTATTCTGTCTATAGAGGAGGGCTGGTAGAGGTATTAACCAGTATTCTGTCTATAGAGAAGGGCTGGTAGAGGTATTAACCAGTATTCTGTCTATAGAGAAGGGCTGGTAGAGGTATTAACCAGTATTCTGTCTATAGAGAAGGGCTGGTAGAGGTATTAACCAGTATTCTGTCTATAGAGAAGGGCTGGTAGAGGTATTAACCAGTATTCTGTCTATAGAGAAGGGCTGGTAGAGGTATTAACCAGTATTCTGTCTGTAGAGGAGGGCTGGTAGTAATACTCTTCTGTTTCTTTCAGGAAACTATGGGACGCCAAGTTGGCAGATCCCTCTACAAGGTACATATCTGCTTGTTTGGTTTTTATTTTTATTGTTTGTTCTCTGCCTGTCTTTCATTTGTCATAGTGGTGATGATTAATATTTCTCTCTCCCTTCTTCCCCTCCCCTTCTCTCTCTCTCCCTTCTTCCCCTTCCCTCTCTCCCCTCCCCTTCTCTCTCTCTCCCTTCTTCCCCTCCCCTTCTCTCTCTCTCACTTCTCCCCCTCCTCTCCTCTCCCCTCCCTCTCTCGCCTCCCCTTCTCTCTCCCTTCTATCCCTGTCCTCCCCTCTCTCCCCTCCCCTTCTCTCTCTCTCCCTTCTTCCCCTGTCCTCCCCTGTCCTCCCCTCTCTCCCTCCCCTTCTCTCTCTCTCCCTTCTTCCCCTGTCCTCCCCTCCCCTCTCTCCCCTCCCCTTCTCTCTCTCTCCCTTCTTCCCCTGTCCTCCCCTGTCCTCCCCTCTCTCCCCTCCCCTTCTCTCTCTCTCCCTTCTTCCCCTGTCCTCCCCTCTCTCCCCTCCCCTTCTCTCTCTCTCCCTTCTTCCCCTGTCCTCCCCTCCCCTCTCTCCCCTCCCCTTCTCTCTCTCTCCCTTCTTCCCCTCCTCTCCTCTCCCTCCCCTCTCCTCTCCTCTCCTCTCCTCTCCTCTCCCCTCTCCTCTCCCCTCTCCTCCTCTCCTCTCCTCTCCTCTCCCTTCCCCTCCCATTCTCTCTCCCTTCTTCCCCTCTCCTCCTCTCCTCTCCCCTCCTCTCCTCTCCTCTCCCTTCCCCTCCCATTCTCTCTCCCTTCTTCCCCTCCTCTCCTCTCCTCTCCTCTCCTCTCCCTTCCCCTCCCCTCCCCTCCCCTCCCCTCACCCTCTCTCCCCTCCCCTTCTCTCTCCCTCCTCCCACTCTCCCCTCCAGACTAGCAGGTCTGTCCAGTAAGAAGGGTTACTGGGTAGAGCAGGTCAAGTGTTTGGGTACGGAGCCTGTCCTCTCCCAGTGCCACTCCCAGCTCTCCCTCCCCAGGAACCAGGTCACCTGTCAGGGGGGCATGTACGCCGTGGTGCGCTGTGTACCTGGACACCAGTTCACACGCCTCTCCTCGGGGAGACCGCCCGCTCCCCCCGACGTCCAGGTAAGGAGGGAGAGAGGGAGGGAGAGTGGGCGAGAGAGAAGAGAGAAAGGGAGAGAAAGAAGAGAAGGAGAGGGGGGACAGGGAGGAGAGGGGGGACAGGAAAGAGAGGGTGGACAGGAATCAGAGGGGGTGGCAGGGAAGAGAGGGGGACAGGGAGGAGAGGGGGACAGGGAAGAGAGGGGGACAGGGAGGAGGGGGGCAGGGAGGAGAGGGGGACAGGGAAGAGAGGGGGACAGGGAGGAGAGGGGGACAGGGAGGAGAGGGAGGACAGGGAAGAGAGGGAGGACAGGGAGGAGAGGGAGGACAGGGAGGAGAGGGAGGACAGGGAAGAGAGGGTGGACAGGGAGGAGAGGGAGGACAGGGAAGAGAGGGTGGACAGGGAGGAGAGGGAGGACAGGGAAGAGAGGGTGGACAGGGAGGAGAGGGAGGACAGGGAAGAGAGGGAGGACAGGGAGGAGAGGGGGGACAGGGAAGAGAGGGAGGACAGGGAGGAGAGGGAGGACAGGGAAGAGAGGGAGGACAGGGAAGAGAGGGTGGAGAGGGAAGAGAGGGAGGACAGGGAAGAGAGGGAGGACAGGGAAGAGAGGGAGGACAGGGAGGAGAGGGGGGACAGGGAAGAGAGGGAGGACAGGGAAGAGAGGGAGGACAGGGAAGAGAGGGTGGAGAGACGACGAGTAAGAAACCTGTTCTGGTAGTTGGGTCTCACGTTTATTCTAAATAATAAAGGACTCCGCGTTCAGGCTTTCCTCTGAATGAAAACCTCTCTTATCTTCACCTGCACAGCTATTATTGACAAATCATCCCTTGGGCAATTCTTATGACTCACACTTTTACCTCACCCTTCTCTCCCCCCTCCTACCCCTCTCTCACTCCTCTCCCCTTCCCCCTCCCCTCTCTCCTCCTCTAGCTGGGGGTGCGTCTGAAAGCAGGCCCCAGGCTGGGGGAGGGCAGGGTGGAGGTACTGAGAGAGGGGAAGTGGGGGACCGTGTCGGACCACCTGTGGGACCTGAAGGCAGCCAGTGTGGTCTGCAGGGAGCTGGGGTTCGGATCGGCCAAGGAGGCTCTCAACAAGGCCCAGCTGGGACAGGGTAAGGGTTGTAGGGGTGTCACACACACATGGTCACATGGTCACATGGTCGCATGGTCACATGGTCGCATGGTCACATGGTCACATGGCCACATGGTCGCATGGTCACATGGTCACATGGTCACATGGTCACATGGTCACATGGCCACATGGTCACATGGTCGCATGGTCACATGGTCGCATGGTCACATGGTCAGCCCCTCACTGCTCCTGGGTAGAAGCTGCTGTTAACCACAGATCTGTGATCAGCCCCTCACTGCTCCTGGGTAGAAGCTGCTGTTAACCACAGATCTGTGATCAGCCCCTCCTGCCCCAAATCCTGAACATCAGGGAGGTTGACCTTAGATCTGCTTTATACTAAACATCCGTTTCCCTTAACACACACACACACACACACACACACACACACACACACACACACACACATGGACGCACACACACACACACACACACACACACACACACTAACATGGACGCACACACCACACACACACACACACACACACACACACACACACACACACACACACATGGACGCACACACACACACACACACACACACACACACACACACACACATGGACGCACACACCACACACCACACACCACACACCACACACACACACACATGGACGCACACACACACACACACACACCACACACACACTTGCTAAGGCCCATATAAATCAAACTATGTATTGAAACTGACCATATTAAACCCGGACAAATAAACTGACTGGAAGTATTATTTACAAAATGGCGTCTCCTAATTGGTTGAGATTATTGTAGTGGAACACTACCCATGACGGTTTAGCTATACTAAACATCC
>NC_088410.1:19951510-20056510 GCF_034236695.1 Oncorhynchus nerka | reverse complement strand
ACTGAGACAGAGATACACACTGAGACAGAGATACACACTGAGACAGAGATACACACTGAGACAGAGATACCAGAGATACACACTGAGACAGAGATACACACTGGGACAGAGATACACACTGAGACAGAGATACACACTGAGACAGAGATACACACTGAGACAGAGATACACACTGGGACAGAGATACACACTGAGACAGAGATACACACTGGGCTGGAGACCACGGTGAGATACACACTGAGACAGAGATACACACTGAGACAGAGATACCCACTGAGACAGAGATACCCACTGAGACAGAGATACACACTGGGCTGGAGACCACGGTGAGATACACACTGAGACAGATATACACACTGGGCTGGAGACCACAGTGAGATACACACTGAGACAGAGATACACACTGAGACAGAGATACCAGAGATACACACTGAGACAGAGATACACACTGAGACAGAGATACACACTGAGACAGAGATACACACTGAGACAGAGATACACACTGAGACAGAGATACACACTGAGACAGAGATACACACTTAGACAGAGATACACACTGAGACAGAGATACACACTGAGACAGAGATACACACTGGGCTGGAGACCACGGTGAGATACACACTGAGACAGAGATACACACTGAGACAGAGATACACACTGAGACAGAGATACACACTGAGACAGAGATACCAGAGATACACACTGAGACAGAGATACACACTGAGACAGAGATACATACTGAGACAGAAACACACACACACACACACACACACACACACTGAGACAGAGATACACACACACACACACACACACACACACACACACACACACACACACACACACACACGCTTACCCATACCCCACACACACACCAGCTTACTCACACAATCATAAAATGCATTCATTAGTGTTTACAAAGTGGTAATAGGAATTTATAGTGTGTATGAAGTGTGTATGAAGTGTGTATGAAGTGTGTATGAAGTGTCTATGAAGTGTGTATGAAGTGTTTCTAACCCCTCTGTGCCAGGTGCGGTTGGCGGGGGGCAGGGAGCCTGCAGAGGGGCGTGTGGAGGTGCTGATGGAGGTGGGAGGGGTACAGCGCTGGGGGGCCGTCTGCAGTGAGAACTGGGGCATCAACGAGGCCATGGTGGTGTGCAGACAGCTGGGCTACGGCTTTGCAAACAGAGCTCACCAGGTGATGAACAAAACTAACATGGAGGCACGCAGGTGTACAAACGTGCACACACACACACATACACACACACAGGAGGTTGGTGGCACCTTAATTGGGGAGGAGGGGAATCAGTGGAATGGGTTATACATCAAACATGGTTTCCATGGTTTCCTGCTGTTTGATACCAGTCCATTTGCTTCCTTCCTATTATAAGCCGTCCTCCCCTCACCAGCCTCCTGTGGTGCACACACAATTGATCCGTTTGTAGAGGGGACACTATTATGAGCCGTCCTCCCCTCACCAGCCTCCTGTGGTGCACACACAATTGATCTGTTTGTAGAGGGGACACTATTATGAGCCGTCCTCTCCTCACCAGCCTCCTGTGGTGCACACACAATTGATCCGTTTGTAGAGCGGACACTATTATGAGCCATCCTCCCCTCACCAGCCTCCTGTGGTGCACACACAATTGATCCGTTTGTAGAGGGGACACTATTGTGATAGGATTTCCCTCCTGAAATTTTGGTACCTCTCTCTCTCACTCACTCTCTCTCTCTCTCTCAGGGTGTGTGTGTGTGTGTGTGTGTGTGTGTGTGTGTGTGTGTGTGTGTGTGTGTGTGTGTGTGTATTAAAAGCCCATAGGGAGAAAAAGAAAGAAAGAGAGAGTGGAGGAATGTGATAATGACCGTTAATGAAACTATTATGTATAATGGTAATGAGAGGCAGTCATTATCTGAAAAGGATTTGGGTTTGGCACTTGTCCTGTGATCTACTGACTCAGTTCCAGCCCTCATGGTTCTGTGTGTGTGTGTGTGTGTGTGTGTGTGTGTGTGTGTGTCCTACAGGAGACGTGGTACTGGCCCGGAGCTCCGGAGGCAGCAGAGGTGGTTCTGACTGGAACCCACTGCATCGGCACAGAGATGTCCGTTCAGCAGTGTCGTAGGAACACACAGGTCTACTGCCCCAGGGGAGGAGATGGCAAGGCGGCTGGGGTCACCTGTGTTGAGAGTGAGTTCTTACAACCAGCACACACACACACACACGGACGAACGAACTCACACACACACACACACACAAACACCTGCGCACGATCACGCAAGCACACACACACACACACGGACGAACGAACGCACACACACACCTGCGCACGATCACGCAAGCACACACACACACACACACACATCCCCAACAACTCCCACATAGACCCTTCCACCTGCTGACCTTTCAACCCTTAACCTCTCACCTTTCAACGCTAACCTCTTACGCCTAACCTCTAACCTCTGACCCCCACCAGCGGCCCCTGACCTGGTATTAGATGCCCAGTTGGTCCAGGAGACAGCCTACCTGGAGGACCGCCCCTTGCACCTCCTGACCTGTGCCAATGAGGAGAACTGTCTGTCGTCCTCTGCTGCCCGGATGAGCTGGCCTTACGGACACAGACGCCTGCTACGATTCTCCTCACGCATCATGAACATGGGCCGGGCCGACTTCAGACCTAGAGCGACCAGGGAGTCCTGGACCTGGCACCAGTGTCACAGGTACTCAAAAGGGGGGTTGTGGGAGTTTTAATAGACAAGGGTAGTGGGTTGTGGTAGTTGTAGTTTTAAGAGAGATGGGTTGTTGGTTGTGGTAGTTGTCGTTTTAAGAGACAAGGGTTGTGAATTATGGTAGATGTAGTTTTAATAGACAAGGGTAGTGGGTTGTTGTAGTTGTAGTTTTAAGAGACATGGGTTGTAGGTTGTGGTAGCTGTAGTTTTAAGAGAGATTGGTTGTGGTAGTTGTGTTTTGACAAGTGAAGGAGGGTTGGATTGTGGTAGTTGTAGTTTCAAGAGACAAGTGTAGGGGGTTGATTGTGGTAGTTGTAGTTTCAAGAGACAAGTGTAGGGGGTTGATTGTGGTAGTTGTAGTTTCAAGAGACAAGTGTAGGGGGTTGATTGTGGTAGTTGTAGTTTTAAAAGACAAGTGTAGGGGGTTGATTGTGGTAGTTGTAGTTTTAAAAGACAAGTGTAGGGGGTTGATTGTGGTAGTTGTAGTTTTAAAAGACAAGTGTAGGGGGTTGATTGTGGTAGTTGTAGTTTTAAAAGACAAGTGTAGGGGGTTGTGGTAGTTTTATGGAGATGATAGGAGGTAGTGGTATAGGAATTTTCAACAAAACAAAGAACAGTTATTCTTGACCTGGTTGTCCTTCCTCTGGAACCAACCGTGTCAACAGTCTTGACTGTGACCATTCAAAGTGGAATGGTTCTTTACTGCTGTGGTTGTGGCTCTGCTACGGTCGACAGAGTGAGAACAACCTGGTCACTCTCCTGACCACAGCAGTACCACGCAGGGTCCAATCCAACTGACGAACACAGCGTCTTCGGTTCTATTCTGGGAGCGTGAGGTTGTGATAAAGAGGGAACGGTTCCAAACAGATCTCTAACTGTCTCGTATTCTTTTCTATTGTAGTCTATATATATATATTCATCGCCACGGCTACGCAAAAAAAAAAGCTGTGTCAAAAAGAAAAATCTCTGTCTGTCAGTGTCATGTATCAAATGAACGTAGAAGCAAGAATTCATTTGATAGATGTATTGTTTAGTGTAAGTCACACAACAGACAAACAACAGCAGTAGAAAAACACATCATCATCCTCTTATCCTCACACACCAGACAAACACATCATCATCCTCCTATCCTCTCACACCAGACAAACACATCATCATCCTCCTATCCTCACACACCAGACAAACACATCATCATCCTCCTATCCTCTCACACCAGACAAACACATCATCATCCTCCTATCCTCACACACCAGACAAACACATCATCATCCTCCTATCCTCTCACACCAGACAAACACATCATCATCCTCCTATCCTCACACACCAGACAAACACATCATCATCCTCCTATCCTCTCACACCAGACAAACACATCATCATCCTCCTATCCTCTCACACCAGACAAACACATCATCCTCCTCCTATCCTCTCACACCAGACAAACACATCATCATCCTCCTATCCTCACACACCAGACAAACACATCATCATCCTCCTATCCTCTCACACCAGACAAACACATCATCATCCTCCTATCCTCACACACCAGACAAACACATCATCATCCTCCTATCCTCTCACACCAGACAAACACATCATCCTCCTCCTATCCTCACACACCAGACAAACACATCATCCTCCTCCTATCCTCTCACACCAGACAAACACATCATCCTCCTCCTATCCTCTCACACCAGACAAACACATCATCATCCTCCTATCCTCTCACACCAGACAAACACATCATCATCCTCCTATCCTCACACACCAGACAAACACATCATCATCCTCCTATCCTCACACACCAGACAAACACATCATCATCCTCCTATCCTCACACAACAAACCAGCTTTCAGTGCTATTGTTATTGAGTGTCAACTGTTCTCCAATCTCTTCATGTTGAATATTTATTTATCCGTTATTTTACCAGGTAAGTCGACTGAGACACGTTCTCAATTGCAGCAACGACCTGGGGAATAGTTACAGGGGAGAGGAGGGGGATGAATGAGCCAATTGTCAACTGGGGATTATTAGGTGACCGTGATGGTTTGAGGGCCAGATTGGGAATTTAGCCAGGACACCGGGGTTAACACCCCTACTCTTACGATAAGTGCCATGGGATCTTTAATGACCTCAGAGAGTAAGGATACCCGTTTAACGTCCCATCCGAAAGACGGCACCCTACACAGGGCGGCAGGGTAGCCTAGTGGTTAGAGTGTTGGACTAGTAACCGGAAGGTTGCAAGTTCAAACCCCCGAGCTGACAAGGTACAAATCTGTCGTTCTGCCCCTGAACAGGCAGTTAACCCACTGTTCCCAGGCCATCATTGAAAATAAGAATTTGTTCTTAACTGATTTGCCTGGTAAAATAAAAAGGGCAGTGTCCCCAATCACTGCCCTGGGGCATTGGGATATTTTTTTTTAGATCCTACTGGCCCTCCAACACCACTTCCAGCAGCATCTGGTCTCCCATCCAGGAACTGACCAGGACCAACCCTGCTTAGCTTCAGAAGCAAGCCAGCAGTGGTATGCAGGATGGTATGCTGCTAGCATTTAGCATTAATAGCATTAATAACCTCTGTTTTTCTTCTTCCTCCTCCTCCTCTCCTCTTCCTCACAGGCACTACCACAGCATTGAGGTGTTCACCCATTATGACCTTCTGACCCTGAATGGAACAAAGATCGCTGAGGGTCACAAAGCCAGCTTCTGTCTGGAGGACACCTACTGTCCCGAAGGTATGTCACCTTACCTACTGCCCCGAAGGTATGTCACCTTACCTACTGCCCCGAAGGTATGTCACCTTACCTACTGCCCCGAAGGTATGTCACCTTGCCTACTGCCCCGAAGGTATGTCACCTTACCTACTGCCCCGAAGGTATGTCACCTTACCTACTGCCCCGAAGGTATGTCACCTTACCTACTGCCCCGAAGGTATGTCACCTTACCTATTGCCCCGAAGGTATGTCACCTTACCTACTGCCCCGAAGGTATGTCACCTTACCTACTGTCCTGACGGTATGTCATCTACCTACTGCCCCGAAGGTATGTCACCTTACCTACTGCCCCGACGGTATGTCACCTTACCTACTGTCCTGATGGCACGTCATCTACCTACTGCCCCGAAGGTATGTCACCTTACCTACTGCCCCGAAGGTATGTCACCTTACCTACTGTCCCGAAGGTACGTCACCTTACCTACTGCCCCGACGGTATGTCACCTTACCTACTGCCCCGAAGGTATGTCACCTTACCTACTGTCCCGAAGGTACGTCACCTTACCTACTGCCCGACGGTATGTCACCTACCTACTGCCCCGAAGGTATGTCACCTACCTACTGTCCTGACGGTACGTCACCTACCTACTGCCCCGAAGGTATGTCACCTACCTACTGCCCCGAATGTATGTCACCTTACCTACTGCCCGACGGTACGTCACCTACCTACTGTCCTGACGGTACGTCACCTACCTACTGCCCCGAAGGTATGTCACCTTACCTACTGCCCCGACGGTACGTGACCTACCTACTGTCCTGACGGTACGTCACCTACCTACTGCCCCGAAGGTATGTCACCTTACCTACTGCCCTGACGGTATGTCACCTTACCTACTGCCCCGAAGGTATGTCACCTACCTACTGTCCTGACGGTACGTCACCTACCTACTGCCCCGAAGGTATGTCACCTTACCTACTGCCCCGACGGTACGTGACCTACCTACTGTCCTGACGGTACGTCACCTACCTACTGCCCCGAAGGTATGTCACCTTACCTACTGCCCTGAAGGTATGTCACCTTACCTACTGCCCCGAAGGTATGTCACCTACCTACTGTCCTGACGGTACATCACCTTACCTACTGTCCTGATGGTATGTCACCTTAGCTACTGTCCTGATGGTATGTCACCTTACCTACTGTCCTGATGGTATGTCACCTTAGCTACTGTCCTGATGGTATGTCACCTTACCTACTGTCCTGATGGTATGTCACCTTAGCTACTGTCCTGATGGTATGTCACCTTACCTACTGTCCTGATGGTATGTCACCTTACCTACTGTCCTGATGGTATGTCACCTTACCTACTGTCCTGATGGTATGTCACCTTAGCTACTGTCCTGATGGTATGTCACCTTACCTACTGCCCCGAAGGTATGTCACCTTACCTACTGCCCCGAAGGTATGTCACCTTACCTACTGCCCCGAAGGTATGTCACCTTACCTACTGCCCCGAAGGTATGTCACCTTACCTATTGCCCCGAAGGTATGTCACCTTACCTACTGCCCCGAAGGTATGTCACCTTACCTACTGTCCTGACGGTATGTCACCTACCTACTGTCCTGACGGGTATGTCATCTACCTACTGCCCCGAAGGTATGTCACCTTACCTACTGTCCCTACCTACCCCGGTATGTCACCTTCACCTACTGTCCTGATGGCACGTCATCTACCTACTGCCCCGAAGGTATGTCACCTTACCTACTGCCCCGAAGGTATGTCACCTTACCTACTGTCCCGAAGGTACGTCACCTACCTACTGCCCGACGGTATGTCACCTACCTACTGCCCTGACGGTATGTCACCTCACCTACCTACTGCCCCGAACCTACCTACTGGTATGTCACCTACCTACTGTCCTGACGGTACGTCACCTACCTACTGCCCCGAAGGTATGTCACCTTACCTACTGCCCCGACGGTGCGTGACCTACCTACTGTCCTGACCCTACCTACTGTCCTGACGGTACGTCACCTACCTACTGCCCCGAAGGTATGTCACCTTACCTACTGCCCTGAAGGTATGTCACCTTACCTACTGCCCTACCTACTGCCCGAAGGTATGTCACCTTACCTACTGCCCCGAAGGTATGTCACCTACCTACTGTCCTGACGGTACATCACCTTACCTACTGTCCTGATGGTATGTCACCTTAGCTACTGTCCTGATGGTATGTCACCTTACCTACTGTCCTGATGGTATGTCACCTTAGCTACTGTCCTGATGGTATGTCACCTTACCTACTGTCCTGATGGTATGTCACCTTAGCTACTGTCCTGATGGTATGTCACCTTACCTACTGTCCTGATGGTATGTCACCTTACCTACTGTCCTGATGGTATGTCACCTTACCTACTGTCCTGATGGTACGTCACCTTACCTACTGCCCCGAAGGTATGTCATCTTACCTACTGCCCCGAAGGTATGTCATCTTACCTACTGCCCGACGGTACGTCACCTTACCTACTGCCCGGACGGTATGTCACCTTGCCTACTGTCCCGACGCTATGTCACCTTACCTTCTGTCCTGACGCTATGTCACCTTACCTACTGTCCTAACGCTATGTCACCTTACCTACTGTCCTGATGGCACGTCACCTTACCTACTGTCCTGACGCTATGTCACCTTACCTACTGTCCTGACGCTATGTCACCTTACCTACTGTCCTGACGCTATGTCACCTTACCTACTGTCCTGATGGCACGTCACCTTACCTACTGTCCTAACGCTATGTCACCTTACCTACTGTCCTGATGGTATGTCACCTTACCTACTGTCCTGACGCTATATCACCTTACCTACTGTCCTGATGGTATGTCATCTTACCTACTGTCCTGATGGTACATCACCTTACCTACTGCCCTGATGGTATGTCATCTTACCTACTGTCCTGATGGTATGTCATCTACGTACTGTCCTGATGGTATGTCATCTACCTACTGCCCCGAAGGTATGTCACCTTACCTACTGTCCTGATGGTATGTCACCTTACCTACTGCCTCGAAGGTATGTCACCTTACCTACTGTCCTGACGCTATGTCACCTTACCTACTGCCCTGATGGTACGTCACCTTGCCTACTGCCCCGATAGTACATCACCTTATCTACTGCCCCGATAGTACATCACCTTACCTACTGCCCCGATAGAACATCACCTTACCTACTGTCCTGATGGTATGTCACCTTACCTACTGCCCCGATAGTACGTCACCTTACCTACTGTCCTGATGGTATGTCACCTTACCTACTGTCCTGATGGTATGTCACCTTACCTACTGCCCCGATAGTACATCACCTTACCTACTGTCCTGATGGTATGTCACCTTACCTACTGCCCCGATAGTACGTCACCTTACCTACTGTCCTGACGCTATGTCACCTTACCTACTGCCCCGACGGTACGTCACCTTGCCTAGTGTCCTGACGGTATGTCACCTTACCTACTGTCCTGACGCTATGTCACCTTACCTACTGTCCTGACGCTATGTCACCTTACCTACTGTCCTGATGGTATGTCACCTTACCTACTGTCCTGACGCTATGTCACCTTACCTACTGTCCTGATGGTATGTCACCTTACCTACTGCCCCGACGGTACGTCACCTTGCCTACTGTCCCGACTGTATGTCACCTTAACTGGTGCCCAAACGGTATGTCACCTTACCTACTGTCCTGACGCTATGTCACCTTACCTACTGTCCTGACGCTATGTCACCTTACCTACTGTCCTGATGGTATGTCACCTTACCTACTGTCCTGACGCTATGTCACCTTACCTACTGTCCTGATGGTATGTCATCTTACCTACTGTCCTGATGGTATGTCATCTACCTACTGTCCTGACGGTACGTCACCTACCTACTGCCCCGAAGGTATGTCACCTTACCTACTGCCCCGACGGTACGTGACCTACCTACTGTCCTGACGGTACGTCACCTACCTACTGCCCCGAAGGTATGTCACCTTACCTACTGCCCTGACGGTATGTCACCTTACCTACTGTCCTGACGCTATGTCACCTTACCTACTGTCCTGATGGTATGTCACCTTACCTACTGCCCCGACGGTACGTCACCTTGCCTACTGTCCCGACTGTATGTCACCTTAACTGGTGCCCAAACGGTATGTCACCTTACCTACTGTCCTGACGCTATGTCACCTTACCTACTGTCCTGACGCTATGTCACCTTACCTACTGTCCTGATGGTATGTCACCTTACCTACTGTCCTGACGCTATGTCACCTTACCTACTGTCCTGACGCTATGTCACCTTACCTACTGTCCTGATGGTATGTCATCTTACCTACTGTCCTGATGGTATGTCATCTACCTACTGTCCTGATGGTATGTCATCTACCTACTGCCCCGAAGGTATGTCACCTTACCTACTGTCCTGATGGTATGTCACCTTACCTACTGCCCCGAAGGTATGTCACCTTACCTACTGTCCTGACGCTATGTCACCTTACCTACTGCCCTGATGGTACGTCACCTTGCCTACTGCCCCGACGGTACGTCACCTTGCCTAGTGTCCTGACGGTATGTCACCTTACCTACTGTCCTGACGCTATGTCACCTTACCTACTGTCCTGACGCTATGTCACCTTACCTACTGTCCTGATGGTATGTCACCTTACCTACTGTCCTGACGCTATGTCACCTTACCTACTGCCCCGACGGTACGTCACCTTGCCTACTGTCCCGACTGTATGTCACCTTAACTGGTGCCCAAACGGTATGTCACCTTACCTACTGTCCTGACGCTATGTCACCTTACCTACTGTCCTGACGCTATGTCACCTTACCTACTGCCCCGACAGTACGTCACCTTACCTACTGTCCTGACGCTATGTCACCTTACCTACTGTCCTGACGCTATGTCACCTTACCTACTGTCCTGATGGTATGTCACCTTACCTACTGTCCTGACGCTATGTCACCTTACCTACTGTCCTGACGCTATGTCACCTTACCTACTGTCCTGATGGTATGTCACCTTACCTACTGTCCTGACGCTATGTCACCTTACCTACTGTCCTGACGCTATGTCACCTTACCTACTGTCCTGATGGTATGTCACCTTACCTACTGTCCTGACGCTATGTCACCTTACCTACTGTCCTGACGCTATGTCACCTTACCTACTGTCCTGATGGTATGTCACCTTGCCTACTGTCCTGACGCTATGTCACCTTACCTACTGTCCTGACACTATGTCACCTTACCTACTGTCCTGATGGTATGTCACCTTACCTACTGTCCCGACTGTATGTCACCTTAACTGGTTCCCAAACGGTATGTCACCTTACCTACTGTCCTGATGGTATGTCACCTTACCTACTGTCCTGACACTATGTCACCTTACCTACTGTCCCGACTGTATGTCACCTTAACTGGTGCCCAAACGGTATGTCACCTTACCTACTGTCCTGATGTTATGTCACCTTACCAACTGTCTTGACGCTATGTCATCTTTCTTACTGTCCTGACGGTACATCACCTTACCTACTGTCCTGACGCTATGTCACCTTACCTACTGTCCTGACGCTATGTCACCTTACCTACTGTCCTGATGGCACGTCACCTTATCTACTGTCCTGACGCTATGTCACCTTACCTACTGTCCTGATGGTATGTCACCTTACCTACTGTCCTGACGCTATGTCACCTTACCTACTGTCCTGATGGTATGTCACCTTACCTACTGTCCTGACGCTATGTCACCTTACCTACTGTCCTGATGGTATGTCACCTTACCTACTGTCCTGACGCTATGTCACCTTACCTACTGTCCCGAAGGTATGTCACCTTACCTACTGTCCTGACGCTATGTCACCTTACCTACTGTCCCGACGGTATGTCACCTTACCTACTGTCCCGACGGTATGTCACCTTACCTAGTGCCCTGATGGTATGTCATCTTACCTACTGTCCTGATGGTATGTCACCTTACCTACTGTCCTGACGCTATGTCACCTTACCTACTGTCCCGACGGTATGTCACCTTACCTAGTGCCCTGATGGTATGTCATCTTACCTACTGTCCTGACGCTATGTCACCTTACCTACTGTCCTGACGCTATGTCACCTTACCTACTGTCCTGATGGTACGTCACCTTACCTACTGTCCTGACGCTATGTCACCTTACCTACTGTCCTGACGGCACGTCACCTTATCTACTGTCCTGACGCTATGTCACCTTACCTACTGTCCTGACGCTATGTCACCTTACCTACTGTCCTGACGGCACGTCACCTTACCTAGTGTCCTGACGCTATGTCACCTTACCTACTGTCCTGACGCTATGTCACCTTACCTACTGTCCTGATGGTATGTCACCTTACCTACTGTCCTGACGCTATGTCACCTTACCTACTGTCCCGACGGTATGTCACCTTACCTAGTGCCCTGATGGTATGTCATCTTACCTACTGTCCTGACGCTATGTCACCTTACCTACTGTCCTGACGCTATGTCACCTTACCTACTGTCCTGATGGTACGTCACCTTACCTACTGTCCTGACGCTATGTCACCTTACCTACTGTCCTGACGGTACATCACCTGTGTCACTTATCTTACCTGGCCTAATTTGACCAGTCCCTGGCTTTCTCCTATCCTAACCCTAAACAGTCCACGAGTCCCCCCATGCACTTTCACACCTATCAACTCACCTGTCACCAGATCTCTCACCTGTCACTAGATCTCTCACCTGTCAATAGATCTCTCACCTGTCAATAGATCTCTCACCTGTCAATAGATCTCTCACCTGTCACTAGATCTCTCACCTGTCACTAGATCTCTCACCTGTCACCAGATCTCTCACCTGTCACTAGATCTCTCACCTGTCACTAGATCTCTCACCTGTCACGAGATCTCTCACCTGTCAATAGATCTCTCACCTGTCACCAGATTTCTCACCTGTCAATAGATCTCTCACCTGTCAATAGATCTCTCACCTGTCACGAGATCTCTCACCTGTCACTAGATATCTCACCTGTCAATAGATCTCTCACCTGTCACTAGATCTCTCACCTGTCACTAGATCGCTCACATGTCAATAGATCTCTCACCTGTCAATCGATCTCTCACCTGTCAATAGATCTCTCACATGACAATAGATCACTCACATGACAATAGATCTCTCACCTGTCAATCGATCTCTCACCTGTCAATAGATCTCTCACCTGTCAATAGATCTCTCACCTGTCAATAGACATGAATTGGAGCTTATCCAAATCTTTAACTTGAACTTGATCTTCAACTTGATCAGTCACCGTCAACTACACTTACTGTGTTTCCATGGCAACATACAGGTATGCAGAAGCGCTACTCGTGCTACAACATGGGAGAGCAGGGTATCCAGGTAGGTTGCTGGGATACGTATCGCCATGACATCGACTGTCAGTGGATCGACATCACAGACATCAGCCCCGGGGAGTACATCTTTCAGGTTAGAAAACACGCGCACACACACACACACACACACACACACACACACACACACACACACACACACACACACACACACGCGCACACGCACACGCACACGTACACGCACACGCACACGCTCACGCATTCGCACGCACACGCACACACATACACAGACATACACACAAGCTTTATCAATGGATCAACGGCCTCTTAACTTTTGCATGGAATACTTTTAAGAAAAGAAACCAAATGCAGCTCTGTGTTTTAGTTTTTGGAAGAGGAATACTAAGTGTTGGCTCCAGTAACCGTGGAGACCAGGAGGAAGAGATGAAGAGCTGTGATACAGACTAGAACTGGAGCATAAATGGGCCTTGGCTCCGTCTACACGTGCCGGTCCAGCTGGTTCACGTGCTTGGAGGTAGTTTGAGTGAAAGTGTGGGTTTAAAATAGAGGGATGTATTGAACCTGTGTTTAAGGGGAGTGATAACCTGCCATTAGTAGAACCGTTCAGAGAAAGGCTTGGCTCAGTGACAGGGAAACTGTGTCAGCACATTACCACTGATGAGAGAGTCTCACCCACCAGGCACACCCTCACCCCTCAGCCCTGGGCAAGGAGGAGGGGGAGGGGGCTCACATACTCACTCTGGAACGGAGAGAGAGAAGCCCTTGAATTGAATTGAACATCAAGCAATCATCGCACCTTCCCCATCACTAACCATATCTCTGAGAGAGAGAGAGAGAGAGAGAGAGAGAGAGCGAGAGAGAGAGCGAGAGAGAGAGAGGTAGAGAGAGAGAGAGAGAGGTAGAGAGAGAGAGAGAGAGGGAGAGAGGGAGAGAGGTAGAGAGAGAGGGAGAGAGAGAGAGGTAGAGAGAGAGAGAGGGAGAGAGAGAGGGAGAGAGAGAGAGGTAGCAAGAGAGAGAGAGAGAAAGATACAGAGAAACAACCTGTAGAAGGGATAGAGAAGGACACCAGCAGATTTCATTCTATCTTTCTTTATCTCATCTCTGTTTTTCTAGTTGGTCATCAGATGGCTCAAATAACATTGTTTGCTTGTGAATTCTCTCTAAGATTCTGTTAAATTCTATAAGATTCCATTCTGAAGCTTCTGATGTGACATCACAAAGCCTATATCACGTCACCCTGCGTCCTTCCCTCTGTTCCATTCCAACCCCTTCCATAAGGACTCTCTGATTGGGTCCTCTGTGTGAGTAAACCACCACAATGTTTACCACACGCCCCCGGCCCCACCACACATCACATCCTTTCTCATCAGTCTATAGCAGAGAGATGAAAGGGATTTGTTTAGACAGGAGGGAGTGGCCCGTCCATCCATCCTCCAACCCATCGCTCCTACAGGGGCCTGTCTGTATGTGGTCTATCTGCACTGGTCGGGCTGGGCTGTAACACTCAGTCATGCCTTCTGGGATTATCATCTGACACACTCGTCATGTCATTAAGTTGGGAGATCAAACGGAGGCCGGCGAGACGACTGTTGCCCCAGCCTGCCGCGTCGTTATGTGGTTGCCAAGGAAACCCTTTATTCAACAGTAGTTAAGTTGACAATAAAGTGTGTGTGAGCGAGGGAGTGTGTCTGTATGTCTGTGTGTGTGTGTGCATACGTGCGTGTGTGTGTGTGTCTGTGTGTGTCTGTGTATCTGAGTGTCTATATGTGTGTGTGTGAGTGTGAGTGTGTGTGTGTGTGTGTGTGTGTGTGTGTGTGTGTGTGTGTGTGTGTGTGTGTGTGTGTGTGTGTGTGTGTGTGTGTGTGTGTGTGTGTGTGCGTGCGTGCGTGCGTGTGCATGCATGCCTGTGTATCTGCGTGCGTTTGTGTGTTTTATGCTCAGTTGTGGGGTGACGGGGGCCATGTTTAGGCACGTCCACCCCACTGTCTCTGATTGACATCCACCCCACTGTCTCTGACTGACATCCACCCCACAGTCTCTGACTGACATCCACCCCACAGTCTCTGATTGACATCCACCCACAGTCTCTGATTGACATCCACCCCACTGTCTCTGATTGACATCCAAATCAAATCAAATCAAATCAAATTTTATTTGTCACATACACATGGTTAGCAGATGTTAATGCGAGTGTAGCGAAATGCTTGTGCTTCTAGTTCCGACAATGCAGTGATAACCAACAAGTAATCTAACTAACAATTCCAAAACTACTGTCTTATACACAGTGTAAGGGGATAAGGAATATGTACATAAGGATATATGAATGAGTGATGGTACAGAGCAGCATACAGTAGATGGTATCGAGTACAGTATATACATATGAGATGAGTATGTAGACAAAGTAAACAAAGTGGCATAGTTAAAGTGGCTAGTGACATAAGAATGCAGTCGATGATCTAGAGTACAGTATATACATATGCATATGAGATGAATAGTGTAGGGTAAGTAACATTATATAAGGTAGCATTGTTTAAAGTGGCTAGTGATATATTTACATCATTTCCCATCAATTCCCATTATTAAAGTGGCTGGAGTTGGGTCAGTGTCAATGACAGTGTGTTGGCAGCAGCCACTCAATGTTAGTGATTGCTGTTTAACAGTCTGATGGCCTTGAGATAGAAGCTGTTTTTCAGTCTCTCGGTCCCAGCTTTGATGCACCTGTACTGACCTCGCCTTCTGGATGATAGCGGGGTGAACAGGCAGTGGTTCGGGTGGTTGATGTCCTTGATGATCTTTATGGCCTTCCTGTAACATCGGGTGGTGTAGGTGTCCTGGAGGGCAGGTAGTTTGCCCAGACCTCACTACCCTATGCGTTGTGCAGACCTCACTACCCTCTGGAGAGCCTTACGGTTGAGGGCGGAGCAGTTGCCGTACCAGGCGGTGATACAGCCCGCCAGGATGCTCTCGATTGTGCATCTGTAGAAGTTTGTGAGTGCTTTTGGTGACAAGCCAAATTTCTTCAGCCTCCTGAGGTTGAAGAGGCGCTGCTGCGCCTTCTTCACGACGCTGTCAGTGTGAGTGGACCAATTCAGTTTGTCTGTGATGTGTATGCCGAGGAACTTAAAACTTGCT
This sequence comes from Oncorhynchus nerka, assembly GCF_034236695.1. Classification (NCBI taxonomy): domain Eukaryota; kingdom Metazoa; phylum Chordata; class Actinopteri; order Salmoniformes; family Salmonidae; genus Oncorhynchus; species Oncorhynchus nerka. The sequence continues at coordinate 20,040,543 of NC_088410.1, read as the reverse complement.
ACCCTCTCCACTACTGATCCATCGATGTGGATAGGGGGGTGTTCCCTCTGCTGTTTCCTGAAGTCCACAATCATCTCCTTAGTTTTGTTGACGTTGAGTGTGAGGTTATTTTCCTGACACCACACTCCGAGGGCCCTCACCTCCTCCCTGTAGGCCGTCTCGTCGTTGTTGGTAATCAAGCCTACCACTGTTGTGTCGTCCGCAAACTTGATGATTGAGTTGGAGGCGTGCATGGCCACGCAGTCGTGGGTGAACAGGGAGTACAGGAGAGGGCTCAGAACGCACCCTTGTGGGGCCCCGTGTTGAGGATCAGCGGGGAGGAGATGTTGTTGCCTACCCTCACCACCTGTGGGCGGCCCGTCAGGAAGTCCAGTACCCAGTTGCACAGGGCGGGGTCGAGACCCAGGGTCTCGAGCTTGATGACGAGCTTGGAGGGTACTATGGTATTGAATGCCGAGCTGTAGTCGATGAACAGCATTCTCACATAGGTATTCCTCTTGTCCAGGTGGGTTAGGGCAGTGTGCAGTGTGGTTGAGATTGCATCGTCTGTGGACCTATTTGGGCGGTAAGCAAATTGGAGTGGGTCTAGGGTGTCAGGTAGGGTGGAGGTGATATGGTCCTTGACTAGTCTCTCAAAGCACTTCATGATGACGGAAGTGAGTGCTACGGGGCGGTAGTCGTTTAGCTCAGTTACCTTAGCTTTCTTGGGAACAGGAACAATGGTGGCCCTCTTGAAGCATGTGGGAACAGCAGACTGGTATAGGGATTGATTGAATATGTCCGTAAACACACCGGCCAGCTGGTCTGCGCATGCTCTGAGGGCGCGGCTGGGGATGCCGTCTGGGCCTGCAGCCTTGCGAGGGTTAACACGTTTAAATGTCTTACTCACCTCGGCTGCAGTGAAGGAGAGACCGCATGTTTTCGTTGCAGGCCGTGTCAGTGGCACTGTATTGTCCTCAAAGCGGGCAAAAAAGTTATTTAGTCTGCCTGGGAGCAAGACATCCTGGTCCGTGACTGGGCTGGGTTTCTTCTTGTAGTCCGTGATTGACTGTAGACCCTGCCACATGCCTCTTGTGTCTGAGCCATTGAATTGAGATTCCACTTTGTCTCTGTACTGACGCTTAGCTTGTTTAATAGCCTTGCGGAGGGAATAGCTGCATTGTTTATATTCGGACATATTACCAGACACCTTGCCCTGATTAAAAGCAGTGGTTCGCGCTTTCAGTTTCACGCGAATGCTGCCATCAATCCACGGTTTCTGGTTTGGGAATGTTTTTATCGTTGCTATGGGAACGACATCTTCGACGCATCCACCCCACTGTCTCTGATTGACATCCACCCCACTGTCTCTGATTGACATCCACCCCACAGTCTCTGATTGACATCCACCCCACTGTCTCTGACTGACATCCACCCCACAGTCTCTGATTGACATCCACCCCACTGTCTCTGACTGACATCCACCCCACAGTCTCTGATTGACATCCACCCCACTGTCTCTGATTGACATCCACCCCACAGTCTCTGACTGACATCCACCCCACAGTCTCTGATTGACATCCACCCCACTGTCTCTGATTGACATCCACCCCACTGTCTCTGACTGACATCCACCCCACTGTCACAGTCTCTGATTGACATCCACCCCACAGTCTCTGATTGACATCCACCCCACTGTCTCGGTCTCTGACTGACATCCACCCCACAGTCTCTGATTGACATCCACCCCACAGTCTCTGATTGACATCCACCCCACTGTCTCTGACTGACATCCACCCCACAGTCTCTGATTGACATCCACCCCACAGTCTCTGACTGACATACACCCCACAGTCTCTGATTGACATCCACCCCACAGTCTCTGATTGACATCCACCCCACTGTCTCGGTCTCTGACTGACATCCACCCCACAGTCTCTGATTGACATCCACCCCACAGTCTCTGATTGACATCCACCCCACTGTCTCTGACTGACATCCACCCCACAGTCTCTGATTGACATCCACCCCACAGTCTCTGACTGACATCCACCCCACAGTCTCTGATTGACATCCACCCCACAGTCTCTGATTGACATCCACCCCACAGTCTCTGATTGACATCCACCCCACAGTCTCTGATTGACATCCACCCCACAGTCTCTGATTGACATCCACCTCACAGTCTCTGACTGACATCCACCCCACTGTCACGGTCTCTGATTGACATCCACCCCACAGTCTCTGATTGACATCCACATCACAGTCTCTGATTGACATCCACCCCACTGTCTCTGATTGACATCCACCCCACTGTCATGGTCTCTGACTGACATCCACCCCACTGTCACGGTCTCTGATTGACATCCACCCCACAGTCTCTGACTGACATCCACCCCACAGTCTCTGATTGACATCCACCCCACAGTCTCTGATTGACATCCACCCCACAGTCTCTGATTGACATCCACCCCACTGTCTCTGATTGACATCCACCCCACTGTCACAGTCTGACTGACATCCACCCCACTGTCACAGTCTGACTGACATCCACCCCACAGTCTCTGATTGACATCCACCCCACAGTCTCTGATTGACATCCACCTCACAGTCTCTGATTGACATTCACCCCACAGTCTCTGACTGACATCCACCCCACAGTCTCTGATTGACATCCACCCCACAGTCTCTGATTGACATCCACCCCACTGTCTCTGATTGACATCCACCCCACAGTCTCTGATTGACATCCACCCCACTGTCTCTGATTGACATCCACCCCACTGTCATGGTCTCTGACTGACATCCACCCCACTGTCACGGTCTCTGATTGACATCCACCCCACAGTCTCTGACTGACATCCACCCCACAGTCTCTGATTGACATCCACCCCACAGTCTCTGATTGACATCCACCCCACTGTCTCTGACTGACATCCACCCCACAGTCTCTGATTGACATCCACCCCACAGTCTCTGATTGACATCCACCCCACTGTCTCTGATTGACATCCACCCCACAGTCTCTGATTGACATCCACCCCACTGTCTCTGATTGACATCCACCCCACAGTCTCTGATTGACATCCACCCCACTGTCTCTGATTGACATCCACCCCACTGTCTCTGATTGACATCCACCCCACAGTCTCTGATTGACATCCACCCCACTGTCTCTGATTGACATCCACCCCACTGTCATGGTCTCTGACTGACATCCACCCCACAGTCTCTGATTGACATCCACCCCACAGTCTCTGATTGACATCCACCCCACAGTCTCTGATTGACATCCACCCCACTGTCTCTGACTGACATCCACCCCACTGTCTCTGATTGACATCCACCCCACTGTCACAGTCTGACTGACATCCACCCCACAGTCTCTGATTGACATCCACCCCACAGTCTCTGACTGACATCCACCCCACAGTCTCTGACTGACATCCACCCCACAGTCTCTGATTGACATCCACCCCACAGTCTCTGATTGACATCCACCCCACAGTCTCTGATTGACATCCACCCCACTGTCACAGTCTCTGACTGACATCCACCCCACTGTCACAGTCTGACTGACATCCACCCCACTGTCACAGTCTGACTGACATCCACCCCACTGTCACTGTCTCTGATTGACATCCACCCCACTGTCACAGTCTCTGACTGACATCCACCCCACAGCCACTGTCACGATCTCTGATTGCACTTCATTTACAAATCAGTCACCCAACACTGCTGGCCTCGGACCACACACACCCAGGCACACACACACACAACCAGGCACACACACACAGGCACACACACGCCCAAGCACACACAGACTTAGGAACAGCGAAGAACACAATGATATTAGCAGGAACCTTCATAACCTATCTAACATTACTGCATGAAAGCTTGTAAAAGAGCTTGTATTGTGGCCAAGTTAATATGATACTGTTTTAAACAGGCCATATAGCCAAGTTAATTTGATACTGTTTTAAACAGGCCATATAGCCAAGTTAATTTGATACTGTTTTAAACAGGCCATATAGCCAAGTTAATTTGATACTGTTTTAAACAGGCCATATAGCCAAGTTAATATGATACTGTTTAAACAGGCCATATAGCCAAGTTAATTTGATACTGTTTTAAACAGGCCATATAGCCAAGTTAATATGATACTGTTTTAAACAGGCCATATAGCCAAGTTAATATGATACATATAAAATATGTGCTTATAAGTCTTCTAACTTGCCAGGAGAAAATACATGAAGTGCTTGAAACAAATTAGACAGAAAACTAAATAAACATGTTTCATAATTATGAATACTTTTATGATTTATTGTCTTTTATGATTTATTTATTGTTTTTTTTATGGAAAGATAGCTTGTAGAAAATGAAAGAGCTTTATGGAATTGTACTGTCGGTTTTGTCTTTCATGAGGCTGGAAAAGTCACATGCATGTTTTTATGTATGGGAAACAGAGTGAACGGAAAAACAATGCCAACCAACCTACCATGACTACATCTTAATGATAGGCTGAGAGTTTTAGCGCAACCAAACGTAGTTGTTATCGTCTCCTAACCACACACCGGGTATCGACGTTGCTCTTTTAGGCACAGATCTAGGATCAGCTTACTCTTCCCCAACCTTATCATTAGGAGGACAACCACAAAACTGACCTTAGATCAGTGTAGGAACAACATCATTTACTCCCTGTCCCACAGACCCACTCCGTATAGAAGTTCCCTTAGGCACAGATCTAGGATCAGTTTACCAACACTAAACCCAAACCATTAGGGAGAAAAGTCAAGCTGAACTTGGACCAGTATCTAGGGGCAACTTCCTCCTCCTCTTATAACTCAAGCGGTAACCACCCACGTTATTCCACACACACCTGACACACACACACCTGACACACACACACACACCTGACACACACACACCTGACACACACACACACACACACCTGACACACACACACGCGCACACACACACCTGACACACACACACACACACACACACACACACACACACACACACACACACACACACACACACACACACACACACACACACACACACACACACACACACACCTGACACAAACACACCTGAAACACACATATCTGACCCAGTCCCCCCTCCCACCCTGTCCTCTGTCCCTCCCTGCAGGTTGAAGTGAACCCCTCGTTGGACATGGCCGAGTCAGACTTTCAGAACAACGTGATGCGTTGCCGCTGCAAGTACGATGGAGGACGTGTCTTCATGTTCGGCTGCCACGCTGGTGAGGGGGCTGCTTCACCCTGACCAACGACAGGGGTTCCACCCCTCCTTCACCCCGTTACTTCTCTCAGTCTCTACTTCACATCCACACAAAAATGTTATTCTAATATTTGTCGCTCTCTTCCCTCCCTCCCTCCCTCCCTCCCTCTCTCCCTCTCCCTCTCTCTCTCTCTCTCCCTCTCTCTCTCTCTCTCTCCCTACCTCTCTCCCTCTACCTCTCTACCTCTCCCTCTCCCTCTACCTCTCTCTCTCTCTCTACCTCTGTCTCTCTCTCTCCCTCTACCTCTCTCTCTCTCTCTTTCTCTCTCTCAGGTGATGCATACAGTCCAGACGTGGAGGATCTGTTTGAGCACCAGCGTCAGATCACCAACAACTTCCTCTAACCAACGGAACAACAAAAGAACCAATGGGAGATCTCCATCCAACCGAACAACGAATGAAAGACTTCAGAACAACCAGTCAACCAATGGGGGTTCTCAGGGCAGAGCTTTGGAACCACAGCTCATCTCAACTTACCCAATCAGTGGAGAGGAGCCGGAGGAGAACCAGGAAGCCGGGGTTGGAATGGATTGTGCGAGGGAGGGGGGAGGAAGGAAGAGGGGAGGGAAGGGGGGAATTGTTTCTGGAAAGGTCAAAGAAAGAATCACCTGAACATCAAGCAATCATCGCACCTTCCCCATCACTAACCATATCTCTGAGAGAGAGAGAGAGAGAGAGAGAGAGAGAGAGAGAGAGAGAGATAGACAGAGACGTATACAGGACTTATGGGTAGTTATGACACGTTTCTCAGTTGGAATTGGACCATATCAAGCTGTCACATGTGTCAGGTGTCACCATGATAACAGGATTTAGATTAAATTAGAGATGCTTGTCTTGAAACAAAAAATTATGTGCAACATGGAGTTATTTACAGATTTGAAATGACGGAAAAACAACAAGATTGTTCCCTAAGATTCAGACATACTATGGTTATGTAGCACAGGAGGCTGGTGGCATCTTAATTGGGGAGGATGGGCTGATAGTAATGGCTGCAAAGGAATTAAATGGAATGGAATCAAACACATGGTTTCCATAAAACCCCAATCAATACTTTAAACTGCCCGAATGGCACCAGAACGTCAAGATGAAATGGATTTTCAATTTTGTTCCAGCAATACGGTGCATTAAAAACAAAAAGCAGATTTACCTGCCGGAGACCAAGTTAACCAAGCCTTAGGTAATTCAGGTGTCTATACTTCAACAGCAAAGTTAGATAAGACCTTGTAAACAACAAGGGTGTCTTCCTGCTTGCGGACATTTTGAATTCTGTATATGTCTGTGTTTATGTCTGTGTATATGTCTGTGTCTGTGTATATGTCTGTGTATATGTCTGTGTTTATGTCTGTGTTTATGTCTGTGTATATGTCTGTGTTTATGTCTGTGTATATGTCTGTGTATATGTCTGTGTATATGTCTGTGTTTATGTCTGTGTATATGTCTGTGTATATGTCTGTGTATATGTCTGTGGTTATGTCTGTGTATATGTCTGTGTATATGTCTGTATATATGTCTGTGTATATGTCTGTGTATATGTCTGTGTTTATGTCTGTGTATATGTCTGTGTATATGTCTGTGTTTATGTCTGTGTATATGTCTGTGTATATGTCTGTGTATATGTCTGTGTTTATGTCTGTGTAGATGTCTGTGTAGATGTCTGTGTATATGTCTGTGTTTATGTCTGTGTATATGTCTGTGTTTATGTCTGTGTATATGTCTGTGTATATGTCTGTGTTTATGTCTGTGTATATGTCTGTGTATATGTCTGTGTTTATGTCTGTGTATATGTCTGTGTATATGTCTGTGTATGTGTTGATGTCTGTGTTTATGTCTGTGTATATGTCTGTGTATGTGTTGATGTCTGTGTTTATGTCTGTGTATATGTCTGTGTTTATGTCTGTGTATGTGTTGATGTCTGTGTTTATGTCTGTGTATATGTCTGTGTATGTGTTGATGTCTGTGTATATGTCTGTGTATATGTCTGTGTTTATGTCTGTGTATGTGTCTGTGTATATGTCTGTGTATGTGTCTGTGTATATGTCTGTGTATATGTCTGTGTATGTGTATATGTCTGTGTATATGTCTGTGTATGTTATATAGCTGAGCCTTTAAGTTGTCTATTGTCTTCTCAATCTCAGTCATGATCTTATAAGATAGTATCACAGACGCAAGGAAACGTATGAAATTGGATTCGCATTTATTATTGTATGTTTTTGTCTGTCGAAAGTTCAACTCAAGTCAACTATTTCCGGAGTTTCATACGCACAAAAGGCCGTCATCTTGTGTGTTTTCTTTCGAAAGACAATCATCTCGGTTGTCCATCTTCCATCAACGGAAGCCCTCCATTGAAAAACCATTGGCTCAAAGCCATAGTTTTCCTCACACAAACTTCCTGTCTGGCCACTGCCTTGGTAATTGATCAGGGCCCGGTTCCCCAAAAGCATCTTGAGGCTAAGTTTATCTTAGAACCATAGGATCCTTGAGATGTTTTTGGGAAACCGGGCCTTGGTGGTTTTCTCTCGTCCTCTTGCCTGTTGTCCATCCATCATCAAATCAGATCCCCCTACTTCCTTTAAAAACTGGCCTTCATGTGCTTTCATATATCTACTTCACAAATGCAGTATTTATGCAATACAAATGCAGTATTTATGCAATACAAATGCAGTATTTATGCAATACAAATGCAGTACTCGCTGTAAAAAAAAAGTGATGTGTTTTTTGTTATATGGAAATGACATTGACAAGTATTTTTCATGGTGCTAACGTTTAGCCTTTAAAAACATAATCATATTGTAATGTATTGCAAATGTAGTTTTATGTGACCTTCTAGAATATCGTCCTGTAGGTTTGTAATTTATACTTTAATATGATGTACTTTGGACTTAAAACGTTTTGTCCCTTTTTGTAGTTGTGTTTTTCATAAGGTTGCAAAATTCTGGTAACTTTCCCACGAGTCCCAGGTTTTCCAGCAACCCCGGTTGGAAGATTCTGGTAACTTTCCCACGAGTCCCAGGTGTTCCAGCAACCCGGTTGGAAGATTCTGGTAACTTTCCCACGAGTCCCAGGTGTTCCAGCAACCCGGTTGGAAGATTCTGGTAACTTTCCCACGAGTCCCAGGTGTTCCAGCAACCCGGTTGGAAGATTCTGGTAACTTTCCCACGAGTCCCAGGTTTTCCAGCAACCCCGGTTGGAAGATTCCTGGAATCAGGAAGTAATAAAGCAGGACATCTGGGAAATATAGGAATCCTACAACTGGGAATTTTGGAAAAGTTACCAGATTTTTAAAAGAAATGTGCAACCCTAGTTTTGTATTGTTTATGTTTTATTAGGATAAATCCTATAGTTGCTGTCATCAGTCTGTTTTGACACCAGTGAACCTCATCATACAGGTAGATATATTGTGACCAGTAGCGCTCTGGTTAAAAGCAGTGCTCTATGTTTTGGGAATAGGGTGACATTTGGGATGCACTATGGTTGTACCTAATAAGTACTGCACCTGATACTTGGCAATGGTAGAGAACAATAAACATCAGATTTCCAAACGATATGGCTCTTTTGGTACCTGGTCATTTGAGTGTATAGCATTTGATGATTAATACTATCATTAGCTATAGAATGTACATTTAAACTACTCATGATTAAACCATGAGAAACCTTTCATTCATTCATTCAAAAAGAGCAGTGTGGATATAGAGCCATGACCTCCATCCTGACCTAGGGAACATAGAGGCTTTACTGCCGTTTCCAACCTCAGACACACACACACACACGCCCTCTTTTACCCAACCAATTAGGGCATGTACTCAATATGCTGCTTATTTTAGCTGCGGCGTGCTGAGATGAGTGTGTTTAAGTTTTAGTCCGTGTCTAACTATAGCTGTAATGCTGTAGTCAGAAAAGGCGTATTTAGGTCACATTCAAATAAACAACCGCCAGAGGCTTAGAATACACATCAGGCCGACCGTATATTCAACAAGCCCCAGATCTGCTGCATGTTCATTCAGCGCCAAAACGGAAGAAAACAGACTGAAACAGCGAGGCGCAAACTGAACTTGTCCAATGAGGAATCTACATCGTTGATTTCCGTTGCAAAACGTTATGCACTAATGAATACGACCCTGGCCATTACATTCATTGGAGAAGCATCACAGAGGATATAGACTGGCAGAGCAACTTGAGTCTGTTTCAACTTCCTCTCCTTCCTATTGCTTTCTCTTTCCCTCCTCCTATTCCCTCTCCTCCCAGTCTTCCTTCCCCCCCCCATCACCTTCTCCTCCCTCTCCTCCCAGTCTTCCTCTTCCCCCCCCCATCCTCCTCCCTCTCTTTCTCTCTTCAAGGTGATTGATTGGGATCTCCATGGCGACAGCTGGTCTCACTGGGGTCCGACACATAACGAAAAAAAGACATTACAGGTCAAATACTTTACATACACAAATCCTCATCTTAGCAGTATTAGGGATCTCTCACCAGAAACGTCATGACTCCCTGGTCGCGGGCAAAATCACACCCTATTCCCTATATAGTGCACTACACTACATGGCCACTGGTTAAAGGTAGTGCACACCACAGGAATAGGGTGCCATTTGGGACCTCGTCCTCTTCCTTCCTCCAGTCTTAAACACACGGTTGACACTGCGGTTAAACGGTTGCTTTGTAACTACTGTGTGTTCCAACCTACCAACCTCCACGCCATGACACGTGGGCATTGGGTTGGCATGACAGCTGGCATCTCTCCCTATAAAGACCTCCACCACGTATGTGTCTGTGGTTCTCAAGACTGAAGATGAAAGTGTGGAACGGGACAAGTCCTAAGCAGCCCGGCTGGAGTGCCTGTTAGACTGGCACATTGTGGTTAGTGTGCGATCGCCAAGCTTGTAGCCCCGCGGCACGTTACCTCATAAAGCCTGAAGCTCTGATATTATCATGGTCTGACCACAGATCTCACATCACGCTATGGCAGGGCTGGGTGGGTGTGTGGGTGGCAGGGTTGGGTGGGTGTTTCTGGGTGTTTAGGGTGGGTGGGTGGCTGGGAAGTGTGTGTCATAGTGGCTGTTTCTTTCAGTTCTATGTTGATTTTGTTGTTCAGTTTCCATAGTGTTTCTGGCTTACAGACCGACTCGGCATTTTTATTTTATTTATTTATTTCACCTTTATTTAACCAGGTAGGCAAGTTGAGAACAAGTTCTCATTTACAATTGCGACCTGGCCAAGATAAAGCAAAGCAGTTCGACAGATTCAACGACACAGAGTTACACATGGAGTAAAACAAACATACAGTCAATAATACAGTATAAACAAGTCTATATACAATGTGAGCAAATGAGGTGAGAAGGGAGATGAGAAGGGAGGTAAAGGCAAAAAAGGCCATGGTGGCAAAGTAAATACAATATAGCAAGTAAAACACTGGAATGGTAGTTTTGCAATGGAAGAATGTGCAAAGTAGAAATAAAAAATAATGGTGTGCAAAGGAGCAAAATAAATAAATAAATAAAATACAGTTGGGAAAGAGGTAGTTGTTTGGGCTAAATTATAGTTGGGCTATGTACAGGTGCAGTAATCTGTAAGATGCTCTGACAGTTGGTGCTTAAAGCTAGTGAGGGAGATAAGTGTTTCCAGTTTCAGAGATTTTTGTAGTTCGTTCCAGTCATTGGCAGCAGAGAACTGGAAGGAGAGGCGGCCAAAGAAAGCATTGGTTTTGGGGGTGACTAGAGAGATATACCTGCTGGAGCGTGTGCTACAGGTGGGAGATACTATGGTGACCAGCGAGCTGAGATAAGGGGGGACTTTACCTAGCAGGGTCTTGTAGATGACATGGAGCCAGTGGGTTTGGCGACGAGTATGAAGCGAGGGCCAGCCAACGAGAGCGTACAGGTCGCAATGGTGGGTAGTATATGAGGCTTTGGTGACAAAAGGGATTGCACTGTGATAGACTGCATCCAATTTGTTGAGTAGGGTATTGGAGGCTATTTTGTAAATGACATCGCCAAAGTTGAGGATTGGTAGGATGGTCAGTTTTACAAGGGTATGTTTGGCAGCATGAGTGAAGGATGCTTTGTTGCGAAATAGGAAGCCAATTCTAGATTTAACTTTGGATTGGAGATGTTTGATATGGGTCTGGAAGGAGAGTTTACAGTCTAACCAGACACCTAAGTATTTGTAGTTGTCCACGTATTCTAAGTCAGAGCCGTCCAGAGTAGTGATGTTGGACAGGCGGGTAGGTGCAGGTAGCGATCGGTTGAAGAGCATGCATTTAGTTTTACTTGTATTTAAGAGCAATTGGAGGCCACGGAAGGAGAGTTGTATGGCATTGAAGCTTGCCTAAAGGGTTGTTAACACAGTGTCCAAAGAAGGGCCGGAAGTATACAGAATGGTGTCGTCTGCGTAGAGGTGGATCAGAGACTCACCAGCAGCAAGAGCGACCTCATTGATGTATACAGAGAAGAGAGTCGGTCCCATAGAGACTGCCAGAGGTCCGGACAGCAGACCCTCCGATTTGACACACTGAACTCTATCAGAGAAGTAGTTGGTGAACCAGGCGAGGCAATCATTTGAGAAACCAAGGCTGTCGAGTCTGCCGATGAGGATGTGGTGATTGACAGAGTCGAAAGCCTTGGCCAGATCAATGAATACGGCTGCACAGTAATGTTTCTTATCGATAGCGGTTAAGATATCGTTTAGGACCTTGAGCGTGGCTGAGGTGAACCCATGACCAGCTCTGAAACCAGATTGCATAGCAGAGAAGGTATGGTGAGATTCGAAATGGTCGGTAATCTGTTTGTTGACTTGGCTTTCGAAGACCTTAGAAAGGCATGGTAGGATAGATATAGGTCTGTAGCAGTTTGGGTCAAGAGTGTCCCCCCCCTTTGAAGAGGGGGATGACCGCAGCTGCTTTCCAATCTTTTGGAATCTCAGACGACACGAAAGAGAGGTTGAACAGGCTAGTAATAGGGGTGGCAACAATTTCGGCAGATAATTTTAGAAAGAAAGGGTCCAGATTGTCTAGCCCGGCTGATTTGTAGGGGTCCAGATTTTTCAGCTCTTTCAGAACATCAGCTGAATGGATTTGGGAGAAGGAGAAATGGGGAAGGCTTGGGCGAGTTGCTGTTGGGGGTGCAGTGCTGTTGACCGGGGTAGGAGTAGCCAGGTGGAAAGCATGGCCAGCCGTAGAAAAATGCTTATTGAAATTCTCAATTATGGTGGATTTATCAGTGGTAACAGTGTTTCCTATCTTCAGTGCAGTGGGCAGCTGGGAGGAGATGTTCTTATTCTCCATGGACTTTACAGTGTCCCAGAACTTTTTTGAGTTAGTGTTGCAGGAAGCAAATTTCTGCTTGAAAAAGCTAGCCTTGGCTTTTCTAACTGCCTGTGTATAACGGTTTCTAGCTTCCCTGAACAGCTGCATATCACGGGGGCTGTTCGATGCTAATGCAGAACGCCATAGGATGTTTTTGTGTTGGTTAAGGGTAGTCAGGTCTGGGGAGAACCAAGGGCTATATCTGTTCCTGGTTCTAAATTTCTTGAATGGGGCATGTTTATTTAAGATGGTTAGGAAGGCATTTAAAAATAATATCCAGGCATCCTCTACTGACGGGATGAGATCAATATCCTACCAGGATACCCCGGCCAGGTCGATTAGAAAGGCCTGCTTGCTGAAGTGTTTCAGGGAGTGTTTTACAGTGATGAGTGGAGGTCGTTTGACCGCTGACCCATTACGGATGCAGGCAATGAGGCAGTGATCGCTGAGATCTTGGTTGAAGACAGCAGAGGTGTATTTAGAGGGGAAGTTGGTTAGGATGATATCTATGAGGGTGCCCGTGTTTAAGGCTTTGGGGGGGTACCTGGTAGGTTCATTGATAATTTGTGTGAGATTGAGGGCATCAAGTTTAGATTGTAGGATGGCTGGGGTGTTAAGCATGTTCCAGTTTAGGTCGCCTAGCAGCACGAGCTCTGAAGATAGATGGGGGGCAATCAGTTCACATATGGTGTCCAGAGCACAGCTGGGGGCAGAGGGTGGTCTATAGCAGGCAGCAACGGTGAGAGACTTGTTTTTAGAGAGGTGGATTTTTAAAAGTAGAAGTTCAACATTTTTGGGTACAGACCTGGATAGTAGGACATAACTCTGCAGGCTATCTTTGCAGTAGATTGCAACACCGCCCCCTTTGGCAGTTCTATCTTGTCTGAAAATGTTGCAGTTTGGAATTAAAATTTCTGAATTTTTGGTGGTCTTCCTAAACCAGGATTCAGACACAGCTAGAACATCCGGGTTGGCAGAGTGTGCTAAAGCAGTGAATAGAACAAACTTAGGGAGGAGGCTTCTAATGTTAACATGCATGAAACCAAGGCTATTACGGTTACAGAAGTCATCAAAAGAGAGCGCCTGGGGAATAGGAGTGGAGCTAGGCACTGCAGGGCCTGGATTCACCTCTACATCGCCAGAGGAACATAGGAGGAGAAGAATAAGGGTGCGGCTAAAAGCAATAAGAATTGGTCGTCTAGAACGTCTGGAACAGAGAGTAAAAGGAGGTTTCTGGGGGCGATAAAATAGCATCAAGGTATAATGTACAGACAAAGGTGTGGTAGGATGTGAATACAGTGAAGGTAAACCTAGGTATTGAGTGATGAAGAGAGAGATATTGTCTCTAGAAACATCATTGAAACCAGGAGATGTCATTGCATGTGTGGGTGGTGGAACTAATAAATTGGATAAGGTATAGTGAGCAGGACTAGAGGCTCTACAGTGAAATAAGCCAATTAACACTAACCAGAACAGCAATGGACAAGACATATTGACATTAAGGAGAGGCATCCTTAGTCGAGTGATCAAAAGGGTCCAGTGAGTGGAGAGGTTGGTTTGGGGGTCACGGCGATTTAGACAGCTAGCCAGGACATCGGTAGCAAGCTAGCATAGGATGGAGGTCTGTTGTTAGCCACCTCTTGCGTCCGTCAGTAGATTAGTGAGGTTCCGTGTTGTAGAGGGGATTCATCCAAATCACACACAAAATAAACATTAGATATAGTTATAGAGGCCCAAGAAGAAACATAATAATAATAAAAATAAATAAATTGTCCGATTGTCTATTCTGAGAGCAGCCGGTAAGACAGCTTACGGTTAGCAGGCCGCAGATGGGCGTTCAGGTAACGTCGCGACGGAGGAGCCAGCCGGATCTCCTTCGGGTAGATAACGTCGGCAGTCCAGTTGTGAAGGCCTGGTGGGGCTCCGCGTAGGCAGTAAAACGGGTCCGGATAGGTGACTGCAGCCCAGGAGTGATTGATGGAACTCAGGAGTGGTTGACGGAGCTCGCTAGCTCCGGAATAATTGATGTTTGCTCCGGAATCGATGAAAGCCGATAGTCACACGGATAGCAGCTAGCTAGCTGTGAGATCCGGGTATGAATGTCCAGAGAGCAGTTGAAATCCAGGGACATGGAGAGAAAAATTGGTCCGGTATGTTCCGTTCCGAGCCGCGCCGTACAAAACTGGCGATAGATTTTCAAGCTAAAGGATAGCTGATGACCACAAACCGTGGTTAGCTGAATACTAACGATTTGCCAGTAAAGAAGCTAACTAGCTTCTGAACTAGCTTCTGATTAGCTTCTGGCTAGCTTCTTGGAGTTTCTGGCTAGCTTCTTGGAGTTTCTGGCTAAATAAATATATATATATATATTTATATACAGGACACGACAAGACGAGGACAAAAGACGTCTGAACTGCTATGCCATCTCGGTATCACTGTCAGGGGTCGGGACGGGCCGGGATTTAATCCCATCGCGCTTTTCGTCCATGCACCTTTTAAAGGCAATGTTCAACCAATGACAGGAGTTGGACAAAATATGCACAAACAGACAGGCAGCAAGGAGCAAGAGAGAAGCAGCAAGGAGAGAGACAGCAAGGAGAGAGAGAGAGAAGCAGCAAGGAGAGAGAGAGAAGCAGCAAGGAGAGAGACAGCAAGGAGAGAGAGAGAGAAGCAGCAAGGAGAGAGAGAGAGAAGCAGCAAGGAGAGAGACAGCAAGGAGAGAGACAGCAAGGAGAGAGAGAGAGGCAGCAAGGAGAGAGACGGCAAGGAGAGAGAGAAGCAGCAAGGAGAGAGAGAGAGGCAGCAAGGAGAGAGAGAGAGGCAGCAAGGAGAGAGACAGCAAGGAGAGAGAGGCAGCAAGGAGCAAGAGAGAAGCAGCAAGGAGCAAGAGAGAAGCAGCAAGGAGAGAGAGGCAGCAAGGAGCAAGAGAGAAGCAGCAAGGAGAGAGAGAGCAAGGAGCAAGAGAGAAGCAGCAAGGAGAGAGAGAGCAAGGAGCAAGAAAGAAGCAGCAAGGAGAGAGACAGCAAGGAGCGAGAGAGAAGCAGCAAGGAGAGAGACAGCAAGGAGAGAGACAGCAAGGAGCGAGAGAGAGGCAGCAAGGAGCGAGAGAGAGGCAGCAAGGAGCGAGAGAGAGGCAGCAAGGAGCGAGAGAGAGGCAGCAAGGAGAGAGAGAGGCAGCAAGGAGAGAGAGAGAGGCAGCAAGGAGAGAGAGAGAGGCAGCAAGGAGAGAGAGAGAGGCAGCAAGGAGAGAGAGAGAGGCAGCAAGGAGAGAGAGAGAGGCAGCAAGGAGAGAGAGAGAGGCAGCAAGGAGAGAGAGAGGCAGCAAGGAGAGAGAGAGAGGCAGCAAGGAGAGAGAGAGAGACAGCAAGGAGAGAGACAGCAAGGAGCAAGAGAGAAGCAGCAAGGGGAGAGAGGCAGCAAGGAGCGAGAGAGGAGCAGCAAGGAGAGAGAGAAGCAGCAAGGAGAGAGAGAGGCAGCAAGGAGAGAGAGAGGCAGCAAGGAGAGAGAGAGGCAGCAAGGAGAGAGAGAGAAGCAGCAAGGAGAGAGAGAGAAGCAGCAAGGGGAGAGAGAGGCAGCAA
This sequence comes from Oncorhynchus nerka, assembly GCF_034236695.1. Taxonomy (NCBI): domain Eukaryota; kingdom Metazoa; phylum Chordata; class Actinopteri; order Salmoniformes; family Salmonidae; genus Oncorhynchus; species Oncorhynchus nerka. The sequence continues at coordinate 20,024,388 of NC_088410.1, read as the reverse complement.
GGGGAGAGAGAGAAGCAGCAAGGAGCGAGACAGCAAGGAGAGAGAGAGAAGCAGCAAGGGGAGAGAGAGAGGCAGCAAGGAGAGAGGCAGCAAGGAGCGAGAGAGAGGCAGGACAAAGAGAGAGAGAGAGAGGCAGGACAAAGAGAGAGAGAGAGAGGCAGGACAAAGAGAGAGAGAGAGAGGCAGGACAAAGAGAGAGAGAGAGAGGCAGGACAAAGAGAGAGAGAGAGAGGCAGGACAAAGAGAGAGAGAGAGAGAGGCAGGACAAAGAGAGAGAGAGAGGCAGGACAAAGAGAGAGAGAGAGAGGCAGGACAAAGAGAGAGAGAGGCAGGACAAAGAGAGAGAGAGGCAGGACAAAGAGAGAGAGAGGCGGGACAAAGAGAGAGGCGGGACAAAGAGAAGCAGACAAAGAGTTTAAAAATGATTTATTAAACGACCAATAAGAGAAAAACAGTGACAAACCCTGTTCACTGAACAATACAATAGGAAAAGAAAATACATTGTTTTTACAAAAACATTTTTACAAACGTTAGGGAGCAACTGATACTTCATCATAATGTTATTTGGTGTGTCGGTCCTCGCTCATCATTATTAAGCCGTTAAGATTGCTGGGCCTCAATGTCTCATTCGTCTCAGGGTAGAATCAGAATGATCTAGGATCAGTTTTGCCTTTTAGAACACAATGAATAAGATTGTGTGGACAGGTTGGGACCTGATCCTGGATCAGCTCTCATACTCAGACGCTTGACACACTATCCCTAAACTAAAAACAGTGTGCTTTAGCATGAGCAGAAACTGGGGGAGGATGATTCAAGATACACTTCCTGACTGAGATTATTTTTAATAAGATTAATACATGTAACATAAATGAGGTCATAATTAGCTCCTCCCCATCAGCTGGTAATAAAACAATATAAAAAGTAAATAAAAACAGAATATGAGGGTCGGGGTCAGTTTAATTTGAATTCCTGTCAATTCAGGAAGTACAGCGGAATTCCAATTCTCCTCAATGCTTTTCAATGAGGATAATGTGGATTTGGAACGCGCTTCAGTTTCTGAACTGACTGTAATCTAAATGGACCTGACCCCAACCCTGGAGGGGACACCACCTGACTGTTTAACTGTCACACTGTTCTGTCTAGCATGACCCCAACCCTGGAGGGGACACCACCTGACAGTTTAACTGCCACACTGTTCTGTCTAGCATGACCCCAACCCTGGAGGGGACACCACCTTACTGTTTAACTGCCACACTGTTCTGTCTAGCATCCTCTGGTGGTTGTTGATAACATCACATCTTACACAGGGCCAACAGTGTGCTGTATGTGTGCAGGGTTTTGTTCCAGCCCACCACTAACAAAACAACAAATAAAACTATTCTTCATGAATTAGGTGAATCAGCACAGCAGGTGTTTTAGTGCTGGGTGGGTGCAAAACCCTGCAGCGCAGCCCTGTACTATACGCTCATCCATAATAACCCTGGCTACCCTGCATGGGAGCCTCCCATATGACCCCTAACCTCCATATGACCCCTAACCTCCATATGACCCCTAACCTCCATATGACCCCTAACCTCCATATGACCCCTAACCTCCATATGACCCTGTTATCAATGTTAGTAGTGATGATTCATCTAAAGCTGACCAGGTTTCAAGATAAAAACTTCTGCCAACAAACTCTGGGCTTTGGCTGAGTTCAGTTCTGTTCAGTCCAGTGTGGCTTCAGTACAGCTGCCCTGTGTAGGTGGGAGGGGGACAGAGGTGTGTCTAGTCCCTACGGTGGATGGAGGGCAGAGGGGACAGAGGTGTGTCTAGTCCCTACGGTGGAGGGAGGATGGGATGGAGGGCAGAGGGGACAGAGGTGTGTCTAGTCCCTACGGTGAAGGGAGGATGGGATGGAGGGCAGAGGGGACAGAGGTGTGTCTAGTCCCTACGGTGGAGGGAGGATGGGATGGAGGGCAGAGGGGACAGAGGTGTGTCTAGTCCCTACGGTGGAGGGAGGATGGAGGGAGGATGGGATGGAGGTGTGTCTAGTCTCTACGGTGGAGGGAGGATGGGATGGAGGTGTGTCTAGTCCCTACGGTGGAGGGAGGATGGGACGGAGGTGTGTCTAGTCCCTACGGTGGAGGGAGGATGGGATGGAGGTGTGTCTAGTCCCTACGGTGGAGGGAGGATGGGATGGAGGTGTGTCTAGTCCCTACGGTGGAGGGAGGATGGAACCCTAGTCCCTACAGTGGAGGGAGGATGGGATGGAGGTGTGTCTAGTCCCTACGGTGGAGGGAGGATGGGATGGAGGTGTGTCTAGTCCCTACGGTGGAGGGAGGTGTGTCTAGTCCCTACGGTGGAGGGAGGATGGGACGGAGGTGTGTCTAGTCCCTACGGTGGAGGGAGGATGGGATGGAGGTGTGTCTAGTCCCTACGGTGGAGGGAGGATGGGATGGAGGTGTGTCTAGTCCCTACGGTGGAGGGAGGATGGGATGGAGGTGTGTCTAGTCCCTACAGTGGAGGGAGGATGGGATGGAGGTGTGTCTAGTCCCTACAGTGGAGGGAGGATGGGATGGAGGTGTGTCTAGTCCCTACGGTGGAGGGAGGATGGAACGGAGGTGTGTCTAGTCCCTACAGTGGAGGGAGGATGGGATGGAGGTGTGTCTAGTCCCTACGGTGGAGGGAGGATGGGATGGAGGTGTGTCTAGTCCCTACGGTGGAGGGAGGATGGGATGGAGGTGTGTCTAGTCCCTACGGTGGAGGGAGGATGGGACGGAGGTGTGTCTAGTCCCTACGGTGGAGGGAGGATGGAACAGAGGTGTGTCTAGTCCCTACGGTGGAGGGAGGATGGGATGGAGGTGTGTCTAGTCCCTACGGTGGAGGGAGGATGGGATGGAGGTGTGTCTAGTCCCTACGGTGGAGGATGGAGGAAGTGGTTCCTCTCTGTCAGGCTTTCCCTTCCCAGGCGTCGTCTCTCTGTTTAGCTGCCAGACGCTTCTGCTCTGAAAGACAGACAGGTTGATAGGAAAGTAAATCAATACTACTACTAGTTGTCAATACTATCCTAAAGACAAAGACTAGTTCCACTTTAAAGGAGCAACATGTAATATATTAGCCTTCATTTCTTCACGGTTTTGTGAAAGACACTTAGAGACGTCCTGAAAGGCTCAGGACTGCCTCTTACCGTATCACTATCCAGAACACATCTGTTGAAAGGACATGAAGAAACATATTGCTAATGTTTTTGCTGTTGTTGTCAACCTCTTGAACAAGAACTCATCTTAACACAGGAAGTTGTACCAAACAGTCAGACTGGCTCGTCGCGGTAAACAAAAGGATCTAAATTCACAAGCGTTCAAACAAGTATGTTTCTCTCTCATGGAGTTCTATTCCTTTGCTAGTTTTTTATATTACCTTTATTTAACGAGTCAGTTAAGAACAAATTCTTATTTTCAATGACGGCCTTGGAACAGTGGGTTAACTGGTCTAGGAACAGTGGGTTAACTGGTCTAGGAACAGTGGGTTAACTGGTCTAGGAACAGTGGGTTAACTGGTCTAGGAACAGTGGGTTAACTGGTCTAGGAACAGTGGGTTAACTGGTCTAGGAACAGTGGGTTAACTGGTCTAGGAACAGTGGGTTAACTGGTCTAGGAACAGTGGGTTAACTGGTCTAGGAACAGTGGGTTAACTGGTCTAGGAACAGTGGGTTAACTGGTCTAGGAACAGTGGGTTAACTGGTCTAGGAACAGTGGGTTAACTGGTCTAGGAACAGTGGGTTAACTGGTCTAGGAACAGTGGGTTAACTGGTCTAGGAACAGAGGGTTAACTGGTCTAGGAACAGTGGGTTAACTGGTCTAGGAACAGTGGGTTAACTGGTCTAGGAACAGTGGGTTAACTGGTCTAGGAACAGTGGGTTAACTGGTCTAGGAACAGTGGGTTAACTGGTCTAGGAACAGTGGGTTAACTGGTCTAGGAACAGTGGGTTAACTGGTCTAGGAACAGTGGGTTAACTGCCTTGTTCAGGGGCAGAACGAGAGATTTTTACCTTGTCAGCTCGGGGATTAGATCTTGCAACCTTTCGGTTAACGAGTCCAACGCTCTAACCACTAGGCTACCCCGCCTCTAACCACTAGGCTACCCCGCCTCTAACCACTAGGCTACCCCGCCTCTAACCACTAGGCTACCCCGCCTCTAACCACTAGGCTACCCCGCCTCTAACCACTAGGCTACCCCGCCTCTAACCACTAGGGTACCCCGCCTCTAACCACTAGGGTACCCCGCCTCTAACCACTAGGGTACCCCGCCTCTAACCACTAGGGTACCCCGCCTCTAACCACTAGGGTACCCCGCCTCTAACCACTAGGGTACCCCGCCTCTAACCACTAGGGTACCCCGCCTCTAACCACTAGGGTACCCCGCCTCTAACCACTAGGGTACCTGCCTCTAACCACTAGGGTACCTGCCTCTAACCACTAGGGTACCTGCCTCTAACCACTAGGGTACCTGCCTCTAACCACTAGGGTACCTGCCTCTAACCACTAGGGTACCTGCCTCTAACCACTAGGGTACCTGCCTCTAACCACTAGGGTACCTGCCTCTAACCACTAGGCTACCTGTCTCTAACCACTAGGCTACCTGTCTCTAACCACTAGGTTACCTGCAGCCTGGTACTGGTTTGTCATTGACATTTGGCGCCAGTTACAGGATGAAATGTTCCATGACCTTTAAGTCAGCAGAGAGAACAGCTCCACAATAACTCATGTTAACACAGGTGTGTAAGTAGTGACGTGTCTGTGTCACTGATAGACACACACAGTACATGTTAATGTCTTTAAATGTCCATTTTAACGTCTTTTTTTTGGTCTGTAAAGTATTTTTCATGTGTCGGACCCCAGTAAGACCAGTTGTCTCCATTGGTGTCGGCAAACGGGGATCCTAATGAATCTAATGCCCACACTGATGTACACATAGAATATAGAACTTATATGATTAAGTCTACTGTATGAATCACAGAAGAGTATATATGATTAAGTCTACTGTATGAATCATGTGTATATGATTAAGTCTACTGTATGAATCATGTGTATATGATTAAGTCTACTGTATGAATCATGTGTATATGATTAAGTCTACTGTATGAATCATGTGTATATGATTAAGTCTACTGTATGAATCATGTGTATATGATTAAGTCTACTGTATGAATCATGTGTATATGATTAAGTCTACTGTATGAATCATGTGTATATGATTAAGTCTACTGTATGAATCATGTGTATATGATTAAGTCTACTGTATGAATCATGTGTATATGATTAAGTCTACTGTATGAATCACAGAAGAGTGTATATGACAACAGGATGTTACTGTATAAAAGCACATCCCACCTTATAATAATATCTTTTGGGGGTTGAAAATACGTATTTTTTGGTTGAAAATATGTATTTTCTGGTTGAAAAGACGTCTTTTCAATGTCTTGTGCTCACTGGGCACCAGGGGGAGGGAGCGCTAGTTGTCTAGAACAATCTAAACAGAGCTTCACACTGAGACACATAATGTCTATGATCACATAACATCTTGTAAGTTCCCCTGAGAACAGTAGAGCACAACAGTTATCCAGCCAGAAAACAAAGGCAGTTCCATAAGCAGTCATCTCCCTCCCTCCCCTCCATCCCTCCCCTCCCCTCCCTCCCAGGTGAAACCTGTACTCCTTTACTGATGTCACTTGTTAAATCCACTTCAATCAGTGTAGATGAAGGGGAGGAGACGGGTTAAAGAAGGATTTTTAAGCCTTGAGACATGGATTGTGTGTGTGTGTCATTCAGAGGGTGGATGGGTAGGACAAAATATTTAAGTGCCTTTGGTAGTAGGTGCCAACTGCACCAGAGTGGACTGGCCCTTCTAGCTGTATGTATCCACTTATAAATCCCCTGGGAGGGGAAATAACACCAGAGTGGACTGGCCCTTCTAGCTGTATGTATCCACTTATAAATCCCCTGGGAGGAGAAATAAACAACAGGGAAATTATAGAGTAGAGGTTCTGCCCGGCAACACAGGGCGTGAGGAGAACAACTCAAGGAAACTCTTAGCCAGAGAGACGGGAGAGTGTGTGTGTCAGCTGTCTAACCAGAAACCAAACCTCTCAGGACTCCGTCTCTCACACACACACACCACACACACACACACACACACACGTCTCCTCTCTCTCTCAGTGAAAGAAGTGGTCAACACCAGAAAACATCTAGTTGTCCGTTCTTCCTGACAATCTGTTCTATATTTGTATCTCGTCAGGACACTACTTCCCCCCCCAATAGCTGGTCTTTGGAAGCAAGGCTACACTTACAACATGACTGGAAGCCATTTCCAGGACGTGCAGTGTGTGTGTGTGTTTATAGAACACTAGATGAGCGCATTGTCCTCAGTCTCTCTGAGGCTGAGACTCTTCTTCGGGTTCATGGTCCTGGAAAGACATCAGTGACAGAACACCACCCCCTAGTGGTAGCAACACTCTACGACAGCTTACTTCAACTGGCATACTAATGATGTAGATGAACCCTGGATTGCTGACGCTACGTATTGGCTAATTACTTGCTTTGGAGCCACTGGTTGGCCATGTTGGCACTCCCCAGAGAGATCAGTCCTCCATAGGAATGAATGGAATTCTACAGTATTTTAATTAAATGTTTCAAGGACAACATGACATGTATTTAAATATTTTGCTGTTGTAGTGGGGACAGTAAGATATTATTCTATTTTTTTATGTTCCTGTTTGAATAATCTAATTTAAAGTTTGCATTAAGGTGTCTGTAATATAATCTGCTTGTCAAAAACGAATGTTGACATTAATAAATGCATTTACATAGCTTCCAATATATATACAGTATATCACAAAAGTGACATTTTTGTTGTTTTTTTGTTGTTGAATTTTACCCCTTTTTCTCCCCAATTTCGTGGTGTCCAATTGTTAGTAGCTACTATGTTGTCTCATCGCTACAACTCCCGTACGGGCTCGGGAGAGACGAAGGTTGAAAGTCATGCGTCCTCCGATACACAACCCAACCAAGCCGCACTGCTTCTTAACACAGCGCGCATCCAACCCGGAAGCCAGCCGCACCAATGTGTCGGAGGAAACACCGTGCACCTGGCATCCTTGGTTAGCGCGCACTGCGCCCGGCCCACCACAGGAGTCGCTGGTGAGACAAGGATATCCCTACCGGCCAAACCCTCCCTAACCCGGACGACGCTAGGCCAATTGTGCATCGCCCCACGGACCTCCCGGTCGCGGCCGGTTACGACAGAGCCTGGGCCGAACCCAGAGTCTCTGATGGCACAGCTGGCGCTGCAGTACAGCGCCCTTAACCACTGCGTCATCCGGGAGGCCGACACATTTTTGTAAATATTTGAGTATATCTTTTCATGAGACAACACTGAAGAAATGACACTCTGCTACAATGTAAAGTAGTGAGCTTGTTTAACAGTGTACATTTGCTGTCCCCTCAATATAACTCAACACACAGCCATTAATGACTAAACCGTCTTTACTGCCTTTAAAAGGCCATCTTTATGTAGGGCAACAATTCTTTTTTTCAGATCCTCAGAGAGTTCTTTGCCATGAGGTGCCATGTTGAACTTCCAGTGACCAGTCAGTATGAGGGAGTGTGAGAGCGATGACACCAAATTTAACACACCTGCTCCCCATTCACACCTGAGACCTTGTAACACTAACGAGTCACATGACACCGGGGAGGGAAAATTGGGCCCAATTTGGACATTTTCACTTAGGGGTGCCAGCGGTTTAGACATTAATGGCTGTGTGTTGAGTTATTTTGAGGGGACAGCAAATGTACACTGTTATACAAGCTGTACACTCACTACTTTACATTGTAGCAAAGTGTCATTTCTTCAGTGTTGTCACATGAAAAGATATACTCAAATATTTACAAAAAATGAGAGGGGTGTACTCACTTTTGTGATATACTGTATATATTTACAATGCACGAGTACCAAGACGGCTTTGCGGTGGCTTCAAAACAGCGCCCCCTGTCAGTCACCCAGGGTTATCCCCATCATTGGTCGTACCCCATCAAAACCCCGTATTCTAAAAGAGTTTAAATACATAGATCTACACCCCATAATGGTGTGAAAAAAAAGGTTTAGACATTTTTGCAAATTTAACAAATTGATGATTTTTTTTGTTTTTATATATACACATTTTAGAATCAGGCTGAAACGTAACAAAATGTTGAAAAAGTCAAGGGATCTGAATACTTTCTGAATGCACCGTATAGCTTCAAAATATGGTTAAAACGATCAGTCTGATGTCATGGATGGTCAGTCCTTGCATACATAGCGGTCTGTGAATTGGAGAGGGGTTACATCCCTCAGCCGTTTACCAAAACAAGTGGCGGGGTCACCTCTGTTGTTATTATTACTTGAATTACAGATTGCCCCTTGAAATCACGTACCTCTGGCATCTTGCAGTTTCTTTCTCTCTGCTTCACGGTGCTCTTTGCTCTGGGGACTCTTGACGCCCAGCGCCCCCATCACCAGCCTGCGGGCCAACACTGCACTGGTCTGGGGACGCTCCTTAGTAGGGAGCAGGTAGTCTGGAGGAGAGGAGGGACAGTGTTGATGGAATGAAAGAGGAAGGGAGGGGGGCAAAGAAAGTAAAATAACGTTTTTTTAAAAAGCAAGGAAGAAGGACAAAGAATACACAACAAGTGACAAGAAAGGGAGAAGCAGGGAAGAATAAATGAAGAGAATAAAATGAGGTGAAGGAGAGAGAATACAAGAGATATGAGAGGGAGAATACAAGAGATATGAGAGCGAGAGAATACAGGAGATATGAGAGGGAGAGAATACAGGAGATATGATAGAGAGAGAATACAGGAGATATGAGAGGGAGAGAATACAGGAGATATGAGAGGGAGAGAATACAGGAGATATGAGAGGGAAGAATACAGGAGATATGAGAGAGAGAGAATACAGGAGATATGAGAGGAGAGAGAATACAGGAGATATGAGAGGAGAGAATACAGGAGATATGAGAGAGAGAGAATACAGGAGATATGAGAGGGAGAGAATACAGGAGATATGAGAGGAGAGAATACAGGAGATATGAGAGGGAGAGAATACAGGAGATATGAGAGGGAGAGAATACAGGAGATATGAGAGGGAGAGAATACAGGAGATATGAGAGGGAGAATACAGGAGATATGAGAGGGAGAATACAGGAGATATGAGAGGGAGAGAATACAGGAGAGAATATGAGATATGAGAGGGAGAATACAGGAGATATGAGAGGGAGAATACAGGAGATATGAGAGGAGAGAATACAGGAGATATGAGAGAGAGAGAATACAGGAGATATGAGAGCGAGAGAATACAGGAGATATGAGAGCGAGAGAATACAGGAGATATGAGAGCGAGAGAATACAGGAGATATGAGAGAGAGAGAATACAGGAGATATGAGAGAGAGAGAATACAGGAGATATGACCAACAGACAGACCAGGTCAAAGATGAAGGAGTTCCAGAAATACTCAGTCAGATAATAGAGGATAAAGGATGGACAGATGAATGAAAGAGAGGACAGTCAGTACCTGAGCAGCTGCGAGCCTTGGCCCTGGTGGTGACGGAGGCTTTAGCCAGAGACCTGACCTTCAACAGCGGGTGTTTGGTCCTCAGAGCCTCCCGAGCTGACACACACACAGACACAATAACCCACGTGCACAGACAGAGAGTTCAGTTGCTAAATGTTTACCTCAGATGTTGACTTGAGTGTTGACTGAGAAGACAGCTAAGTCAGCTCTACTATTAAAACATGTTGACCACTACTTCATTTGATCATCCAACACATCTTCAGTAAAGTCTGACAGAAGAGAGACACGCAGTGTTTTCGATAAGGTGTTCAGCTGTATCCGTCACCTGTGGTCAGGTGTAGCTCACCTGTGACGAGGTGTGTGAATAACTGATTGTGTCAGACAGAGCTGCCAGAGTCTATGGCTTTTCCTTTCCTTTATAAAAGCTGTGTGACTCACCTGCTATGGGGCTGTTGAAGAGAGCCAGGGCGTGTGTATCGTCCACAAACTGGATGTCAAAGCCTCTCTGCCTACACACACACACACACACACACACACACACACACACACCTTCAGCATCTCATCACCACATCACCGCCACATACTGTAGGCGGAGCTTCGCCACATACTGTAGGCGGAGCTTCGCCACATACTGTAGGCGGAGCTTCGCCACATACTGTAGGCGGAGCTTCGCCACATACTGTAGGCGGAGCTTCGCCACATACTGTAGGCGGAGCTTCGCCACATACTGTAGGCGGAGCTTCACCACATACTGTAGGCGGAGCTTCACCACATACTGTAGGCGGAGCTTCACCACATACTGTAGGCGGAGCTTCACCACATACTGTAGGCGGAGCTTCACCACATACTGTAGGCGGAGCTTCGGCTGCCCCTCGACGGATCATCGCTGTGTATTGATAGGGACTAGGGTGTGACTGAACCTCAGGACTCGTAAAAAGACAGTAAAGGCTGGTACGTACTGGTAGGCCTGGAAGGATTTGACCAGGTCTTCAGTCTTAAACTCTGTGGGGAAGTCGTAGATTTCTATGATGTTAGACAGCTCATCCTCCGTGAGCTCAGTGTCATCATCCCCCTCTCTGTCCTGATCCAAGCTGTAGTAGTCAAACCTGGCCTCCTGCACCGGCCGCTTCTTCCTGCCCTGCTTTATGGCCAGCTGAGAGAGAGGGGGGCAGAGAGGTGAGAGAGAGAGAGAGAGAGAGAGAGAGAGAGAGAGGGGAGAGAGGTGAGAGTGTGAGGGGGGCAGAGAGGTGAGAGAGAGAGAGAGAGAGTGTGAGGGGGGCAGAGAGGTGAGAGAGAGCGTGAGAGTGTGAGGGGGGCAGAGAGGTGAGAGAGAGAGAGAGGGTGAGCGAGAGAGAGAGGGTGAGCGAGAGAGAGAGGGTGAGCGAGAGAGAGAGGGTGAGCGAGAGAGAGAGGGTGAGCGAGAGAGAGAGGGTGAGCGAGAGAGAGGGTGAGCGAGAGAGAGGGTGAGAGAGTCATTTTGCTTACTAGTCTCCTAACGATTTCCAACTATAGACAGAACAGTAGATGTGTAAATAACAGCATTGCAGCAATAGTACCACTAATAAGTAGCAAACATGTAGCAGACAAACACTGAGTGTTACAGCAGTAATCTGGGGGACAGGGACAGAGACTCACCTCCTGACAGACAGGGACAGACACAGGTAGACAGACTCACCTCCTGACAGACAGGGAGAGACACAGGTAGACAGACTCACCTCCTGACAGACAGGGAGAGACACAGGTAGACAGACTCACCTCCTGACAGACAGGGAGAGACACAGGTAGACAGACTCACCTTCTGACAGACAGGGACAGACACAGGTAGACAGACTCACCTCCTGACCGACAGGGACAGACACAGGTAGACAGACTCACCTCCTGACAGACAGGGACAGACACAGGTAGACAGACTCACCTCCTGACAGACAGGGACAGACACAGGTAGACAGACTCACCTCCTCTAGCACATGGGGTTCCAAACACTCTCCTTCGTCATCAAAGAGAGCGTCCCAGCTCTCCTCCTCCTCCTCTTCCTGAGGGCCTGCCTCTATCCCCTCCCGGGGTCCCCCTTCTCTCTCAGACGGAGAACTCTTGCTCCCCGTCTCCAGTCGCGAACCCACATCTCCATCTCCTCCCTGGTTGGCTGTAGCAGCCTGTCCGTCATTCTGTGGCCCTGCGTCGCCTCCTCCTTCTTCTACCGTCTCCTCCAGTTTGGCCTCACCGTTTAGGACTCCATTCCCCTCTCCTCCAGTCTTCCCTCCTTTGTCCTTCTTGTTCTTGGCATTCTTTCGGGCCTTGTCCGTGTAGCGAGGCCTGGGCTTTGGTTTGCCGTCTCCCTGGATTTGAGCCTTATCTTTGGGGCCGTCCTGCTTCTTCTTGGGCTGGTAGAGGGGCTTGTCTGGCTTCTTGGAGCAGGATGCGGAGGGCTGGGGTTGGGCGCAGTCCTCTTGAGGTTGTTCCTCCTCCATCACCATACAACTGTCCTACATGGAAGAGAAAGGAGTAGGAACAAATCATTAAAGATGCATAGGTTAATTGAGTAGCTAGGCCCCTCTCTCCAATTCTCTTTAGTTAAGTCGCATAAGCCCCCTCATGAGTTTAATAGCTAGCACGCATGCGCCATGGTACTTAGTACCATTTAAACTGCATGTACAAATCTTACACAACTATACTGTACTAAATTAAAAACAAGTCCAAACTGGTTAACTACATTCTCTGCTAATTCGTTGTCAGTAACGGGGTGTTTGAGTGATAAATTAGACTTGGCTGCGTTATGCAGCAGCATCCAGTGTAACTAGCAATAACCCGAATACACCTAAACACATAACGCACTGTAGAGCAAGACATTCTATACAATTATTTCCTTACAATCATAAACATATAAGCATTAGCAAAATACCTTAATCTGTAGCTTATCACTTGGCTAGATATCAACCGAACAGCAAACCGCCGGATGTTTAGAATTAGAAGGGGAAAAAAACATACTGTCGCATTTATATTACGTAATACTAAAATCGCTGCTGGTAGTTGTAGTTCTGTTGAAAAAAAGACAAGTCATTGGTCGAACCGCCGAATATTAAAATTATTCGTTCCACCCTTATTGGATAACCACTTACACAAGTGCTTGCATAATGCACCAACATTGAAATTGTATAAGGCAATTTACACAACGCATTAGAATACAGTAACGTTTTCTCATCCTAGCGCTTCCACAGTCGAAGGATAGAACACCGGAGTCCTGCTGAAAACTGATATAAGGTAAGATTTATGTGCAGTGTTTGAATGAAATGATCTCTTCTTCTCCCAAACGAATAAACAGCAGAACACAGTAGGTGCATGTTCTGAAATAAGTGTTCATCTCAGTATTACAGTTGTGATTACAGTATTGCATAACTAACGACATAATAATAGTATAGAATAAAACCTGTTGCAGGTGCACGCAGAACTCTTGACGTAATCTAATGCACGAGGTCTTCACTGGGTGTATGGTTTTTCTCTTGATAGTTTTTCTCATTGCATATTTATGGTACGTCTTCACTTTTGTACACTGGTACGCACAATTTTCTATAGGTAATTGTCATATTAGGCTCTTTTGGACAGGGGTAAATAGGAATTTCGCCGTTTGAGGGTATTGCTGTTGAGTCGATGATGTAATGATGTAAATTATGCACTGTAGACAATGTTTTTGTTATTGTTCAGTGTGCTGCCTGCTGTACCTGCTCTCACCAACCTATATTCTTTAGTAGCCTATACTATGCTATGCATGCCCTATGATTCTAATGTTGATATCAAATGATGGTGTTTAAAACCGTGTATTAACATAGTGGTCTAAGGTTACATATAAACACCCTGTAACTTTTTGAATATTTAACTAAAAACCCGTTTGGTGTCTGTTGCAGAATTGGGGAATTTGGATCAATTCCATTTCTATTCAGATTGTTGTGATGATGCTGCGTTGGTGGGCGGGTCTTCCCCTGCTCCTCCCCCTCCTGGTGCTGTGTGGGTGTGGTTTGGCCCAGAGTTCCGAGCCCATGTTTCGGTCAGTGACTGAGACAGTCCTACCTCCTGACAACCAGCACAACCCCACCCAGCTGAACTATGGGATGGCCGTTACTGATGTGGATGGAGACGGAGACCTGGAGGTGGTGGTGGCGGGGTGAGAGTGTGGGTGGGGGGTTAGATAAAGAAAGAGAGAGCTGGAGAGGGCATTCAAACGCCATCATTGAGTAACAGTGTACTGGACCATAGGACTTTACAGGCTATGCATCAATTACCCAATATTCTCAACTTACACCCATTCTTGGGTTCAACGGCCCTAACCTGGTTCTGAAGTTGGGGCTCTGGTCAAAGTAGTGCACTATCCAGGGAATAGGGCTCTGGTCAAAGTAGTGCACTATCCAGGAAATAGGGCTCTAGTCAAAGTAGTGCACTATCCAGGGAATAGGGTTCTGGTCAAAGTAGTGCACTATCCAGGGAATAGGGCTCTGGTCAAAGTAGTGCACTATCCAGGGAATAGGGCTCTGGTCAAAGTAGTGCACTATCCAGGGAATAGGGCTCTGGTCAAAGTAGTGCACTATCCAGGGAATAGGGCTCTGGTCAAAGTAGTGCACTATCCAGGGAATAGGGCTCTGGTCAAATAGTAAAGTGCACTATCCAGGGAATAGGGCTCTGGTCAAAGTAGTGCACTATCCAGGGAATAGGGCTCTGGTCAAAGTAGTGCACTATCCAGGGAATAGGGCTCTGGTCAAAGTAGTGCACTATCCAGGGAATAGGGCTCTGGTCAAAGTAGTGCACTATCCAGGGAATAGGGCTCTGGTCAAAGTAGTGGGAATAGGGCTCTGGTCAAAGTAGTGCACTATCCAGGGAATAGGGCTCTGGTCAAAGTAGGGAATAGGGCAAAGTATCCAGGGAATAGGGCTCTGGTCAAAGTAGTGCAAAGTAGTGCACTATCCAGGGAATAGGGCTCTGGTCAAAGTAGTGCACTATCCAGGGAATAGGGCTCTGGTCAAAGTAGTGCACTATCCAGGGAATAGGGCTCTGGTCAAAGTAGTGCACTATCCAGGGAATAGGGCTCTGGTCAAAGTAGTGCACTATCCAGGGAATAGGGCTCTGGTCAAAGTAGTGCACTATCCAGGAATAGGGCTCTGGTCAAAGTAGTGCACTATCCAGGGAATAGGGCTCTGGTCAAAGTAGTATCCAGGAATAGGGCTCTGGTCAATAGGGGAATAGGGCTCTGGTCAAAGTAGTGCACTATCCAGGGAATAGGGCTCTGGTCAAAGTAGTGCACTATCCAGGGAATAGGGCTCTGGTCAAAGTAGTGCACTATCCAGGGAATAGGGCTCTGGTCAAAGTAGTGCACTATCCAGGGAATAGGGCTCTGGTCAAAGTAGTGCACTATCAGGGAATAGGGCTATCCAGGGAATAGGGCTCTGGTCAAAGTAGTGCACTATCCAGGGAATAGGGTTCTGGTCAAAGTAGTGCACTATCCAGGGAATAGGGCTCTGGTCAAAGTAGTGCACTATCCAGGGAATAGGGCTCTGGTCAAAGTAGTGCACTATCCAGGGAATAGGGCTCTGGTCAAATAGGGCTCTGGTCAAAGTAGTGCACTATCCAGGGAATAGGGCTCTGGTCAAAGTAGTGCACTATCCAGGGAATAGGGCTCTGGTCAAAGTGCACTATCCAGGGAATAGGGCTCTGGTCAAAGTAGTGCTATCCAGGGAATAGGGCACTATCCATTTGGTCAAAGTAGTGCACTACAGGGAATAGGGCTCACCTAATGTTCAAAGTCCTACCAGGGAATAGGGCACCTAGGGCTCTGGTCAAAGTAGTGTTCCAGGGAATCTCTAAAGTAGTGCACCCAGGAATCTCTGGTCAATGTTGCACTCCAGGAATAGGGCTCTGGTCAAAGTAGTGCACCTACTAATGTTCTCTACTCTGGTCAAAGTAGTGCACTATCTCTCTGGTCAAAGTAGTTCTATCCAGGGAATAGGGCTCTGGTCACACTCCAGGGAATAGGGCTCTGGTCAAAGTCACTATCACTCTCCACTAAGGGAATAGGGCTCTCTCTGGTCAAAGTAGTGCACACCAGGGAATAGGGCTCTGGTCAATAGTTCTCTCTGGTCAAAGTACACCTCCAGGGAATGTTCAAAGTCTACCAGGGAATAGGGCTCTGGTCAAAGTAGTGCCTCCAGGAATAATGGTTCTCTCCACAAAGTAGTACACTATCCAGGGAATAGGGCTCTGGTCAAAGTCCATCCAGGGAATGCACCTACTAATCCAGGGAATTCTGGTCAAAGTAGTGCACTATCCAGGGAATAGGGCTCTGGTCAAAGTAGTTCTCTACTATCCAGGGAATAGGGCCTGGTCAAAGTAGTGCACTATCCAGGGAATAGGGCTTCTGGTCAAAGTACTAATGTTCTCTATCCAGGGAATAGGGCTCTGGTTCTCTAGGGCTACACCCAGGGAATCTCTGGTCAAAGTTCTATCCAGGGAATAGGGCTAAAGTAGTGCACACCTCCTAATAGTTCTCCAGGAATAGGGCTACACTATCCAGGGAATAGGGCTCTGGTCAAAGTTCTATCCAGGGAATAGGGCTCTGGTCAAAGTAGTGCACTATCCAGGGAATAGGGCTCTGGTCAAAGTACTATCCAGGAATAGGGCTTGGTCAAAGTAGTGCTCCAGGGAATAGGGCTGCACCTCACTAAGGGAATAGGGCTTCAAAGTAGTGCACTACCAGGGAATAATGTTCCAGGGAATCTCTGGTCAAAGTAGTGCTACAGGGAATAGGGCTCTCAAAGTAGTGCTAATAGTGGTCAAAGTCCCAGGGAATAGGGCTCTGCACCTCTCTGGTCAATGTTCTCTCTGGTCAAAGTAGTGCACCTCCTGGTCAATGTTCTCCAGGGAATAGGGCTCTGGTCAAAGTAGTGCACTATCCAGGGAATGTTCTGGTCAAAGTAGTGCACTATCAGGGAATAGGGCTCTCAAAGTAGTGCTAATGTTCAAAGTCTATCCAGGAATAGGGCTCTGGTCAAAGTAGTGCACTATCCAGGGAATAGGGCCTAAAGTGTTCCAGGGAATAGGGCTCTGGTCAAAGTAGTGCACTATCACCTCAAAGTAGTGCTAAGGGAATAGGGCTCTGGTCAAAGTCCTACTGGGCTCTGGTCAAAGTAGTGCTCCAGGGAATAATGTTCTCCTAGTCTGGTCAAGTAGTGCACTATCCAGGGAATAGGGTTCTGGTCAAAGTAGTAGTGCACCATCCAGGGAATAGGGCTCTGGTCACCTCCAGGGAATAGGGCTCTGGTCAAAGTAAAGTAGTGCACTATCCAGGGAATCCTAATGTTCTCCAGGGAATAGGGCTGGTCAAAGTAGTGCCTCCAGGGAATGTTCTCAAAGTACTACTATCCAGGAATAGGGCTCTGGTCAAAGTAGTACTATCACCTCCAAAGTAGTGCACTATCAGGGAATAGGGCTCTGGTCAAAGTAGTGCACTATCCAGGGAATAGGGCTAATGTTCTCTGGTCACTAATGTTCTCTGGTCAAAGTAGTGCACTCCAGGGAATGGGCTCTCAAAGTAGTGCACTATCAGGGAATCAGGGCTCTGTTCTCCACTGCACCTCCTAATGTTCTCAAAGTACTGCACTCCAATGTTCTCTACTGCACCTCCTAATGTTCTCAAAGTAGTACACCTCCTAATGTTCTCCACTGCACCTCCTAATGTTCTCCACTGCACCTCCTAATGTTCTCTACTAATGCACTATCCTAATGTTCTCTACTAATGTTCTCTACTGCACTCCTAATGTTCTCCACTGCACCTCCTAATGTTCTCCACTGTTCACCTCCTAATGTTCTCTACTACACCTCCTAATGTTCTCCACTACACCTACTAATGTTCTCTACTACACCTCCTAATGTTCTCCACTTCACCTCCTAATGTTCTCTACTGCACCTCCTAATGTTCTCTACTACACCTCCTAATGTTCTCTCCACTACACCTCCTAATGTTCTCTACTACACCTCCTAATGTTCTCCACTGCACCTCCTAATGTTCTCTACTACACCTCCTAATGTTCTCTCCACTACACTTCCTAATGTTCTCCACTGCACCTCCTAATGTTCTCCACTACACCTCCTAATGTTCTCTACTACACCTACTAATGTTCTCTACTAATGTTCTCTACTAATGTTCTCTACTAATGTTCTCTACTACACCTCCTAATGTTCTCCACTACACCTCCTAATGTTCTCCACTGCACCTCCTAATGTTCTCCACTGCACCTCCTAATGTTCTCTACTAATGTTCTCTACTGCACCTCCTAATGTTCTCTACTAATGTTCTCTACTACACCTCCTAATGTTCTCCACTGCACCTCCTAATGTTCTCTACTGCACCTCCTAATGTTCTCTACTGCACCTCCTAATGTTCTCTCCACTACACCTCCTAATGTTCTCCACTGCACCTCCTAATGTTCTCCACTGCACCTCCTAATGTTCTCTACTGCACCTCCTAATGTTCTCTACTACACCTCCTAATGTTCTCTCCACTACACCTCCTAATGTTCTCCACTACACCTCCTAATGTTCTCCACTGTACCTCCTAATGTTCTCCACTGCACCTCCTAATGTTCTCTACTGCACCTCCTAATGTTCTCTACTAATGTTCTCTACTACACCTCCTAATGTTCTCCACTACACCTCCTAATGTTCTCCACTACACCTCCTAATGTTCTCCACTGCACCTCCTAATGTTCTCTACTAATGTTCTCTACTGCACCTCCTAATGTTCTCTACTAATGTTCTCTACTACACCTCCTAATGTTCTCTACTACACCTCCTAATGTTCTCCACTACACCTCCTAATGTTCTCCACTACACCTCCTAATGTTCTCCACTACACCTCCTAATGTTCTCTACTACACCTCCTAATGTTCTCCACTACACCTCCTAATGTTCTCCACTGCACCTCCTAATGTTCTCCACTGCACCTCCTAATGTTCTCTACTAATGTTCTCTACTACACCTCCTAATGTTCTCTACTACACCTCCTAATGTTCTCCACTACAGCTACTAATGTTCTCACTCTCTCTACACCTCCTACTACACCTCCTAATGTTCTCCACTACCTCCTAATGTTCTCTACTAATGTTCTCCACTACACCTCCTAATGTTCTCTACTACACCTCCTAATGTTCTCTACTACACCTCCTAATGTTCTCCACTGCACCTCCTAATGTTCTCCACTGCACCTCCTAATGTTCTCTACTACACCTCCTAATGTTCTCCACTACACCTCCTAATGTTCTCACTGCACCTCCTAATGTTCTCCACTACACCTCCTAATGTTCTCCACTGCACCTCCTAATGTTCTCTACTACACCTCCTAATGTTCTCCACTACACCTCCTAATGTTCTCTACTACACCTCCTAATGTTCTCCACTACACCTCCTAATGTTCTCTACTACACCTCCTAATGTTCTCCACTACACCTACTAATGTTCTCCACTACACCTCCTAATGTTTTCCACTACACCTACTAATGTTCTCTACTACACCTACTAATGTTCTCCACTACACCTACTAATGTTCTCCACTACACCTCCTAATGTTCTCCACTACACCTACTAATGTTCTCTACTAATGTTCTCCACTACACCTCCTAATGTTCTCTACTACACCTCCTAATGTTCTCCACTACAGCTACTAATGTTCTCCATTCTCAGGTACAACGGTCCTAACCTGGTGCTGAAGTATGACCGTGGTCAGCAGAGGCTGGTGAACATGGCGGTGGACGACCGCAGCTCTCCATTCTACGCCCTGAGAGACGCCCTGGGGAACGCCATCGGGGTGACCGCCTGCGACGTAGACGGGGACGGGCGGGAGGAGATCTACTTCCTCAATACAAACAACGCTTACTCTGGTAAATAACAATAACAGCAGGTAAACACAAACACCATCAACAATGCTTAAACAACAACAACGGTTACTCTGGTAGTCAGTAGCAATCTTCTTTTGGAAGGTCGGGCCACATACTCTGACAAGCTCTTTAAGTTCCGTAACGGACGCTTCGAGGACCTGCTGGGGGATGACATCAACGTGCGCAGAGGAGTAGCCAATCGGATGGCAGGACGCTCCGTAGCGTGTGTGGACAGAAAAGTATGTAAATAGTCTCCATCCTCTCTCACTATTTTCTCTGTCCATCTGTGTGTGTCTGTCTGTCGTCTATATGTCTGTATGCCCCCACCCCCTCTCTTTCTCTTACCCCCCCCCCTCCTCTCTACTGTAGGGTACAGGGCATTATGCTGTGTATATTTTCTGTGTGTGTGGTCTATGTCTGTACCCCCCTCCCCTCTAATCCCCCTCTTTCTCTCTACTGTAGGGTACAGGGCGTTATGCTGTGTATGTAGCTAACTATGCCAGTGGAAATGTTGGTCCCCATGCCCTGATAGAGATGGACGAGGCAGCCAGTGACCTGGCCAAGGGCATCATCGCCCTGTCTGACGTAGCAGCACAGGCCGGGGTCAACAAGTACACAGGTACTGGACAAGAGTGCATGGAAGAAATGTGTGTGTGTGCGCTTACCCATCTCAAACTAATATCTTCTATATTATGTATCTGTTTGTCTCCTCCCACCAGGTGGGCGTGGTGTAGTGGTTGGACCAATCCTGAGCCAGAGCAGCTCTGACGTGTTCTGTGACAACGAGAACGGACCTAACTTCCTATTCCGGAACAATGGAGACGGAACCTTCACTGACATGGCTCAACAGGCAGGTGTGTCTAGAGTGTGTGTGTCTAGGGTGGGTGTGTGTGTCTAGGGTGGGTGTGTGTGTCTAGGGTGGGTGTGTGGGAGGAAGGAGAGATAATTGGACCATAGCCATGATCTCTGCATAGGAGTTGTGATGACAGTGATGTGGCTCCCCGTGTAGGTGTGGAGGACCGCAACCAGCACGGCCGAGGTGTGGCGCTGGCAGACTTTAACGCTGACGGGAAGACTGACATCGTCTATGGAAACTGGAACGGCCAGCACAGACTGTACCTACAGGACAACAACCAGAGATTCAGGGTGAGAGAGAGGAGTGGGGGTTGAAATGGGAGAGGGAGGTTGGAGAGGGAGAAGTGGGGTTGGGGAGAGGGAGGTTGGAGAGGAGTGGGGGTTGAAATGGGAGAGGGAGGTTGGAGAGGAGTGGGGGTTGGAGAGGTTGGAGTGGGGGTTGGAGCACGATGGGAGGAGGGGAGGTTGGAGAGGAGTGGGGTTGGAAACGATGGGAGAGGGAGGTTGGAGAGGAGTGGGGTTGGGAGAGTGGGGTTGAAATGGGAGGGGGGTTGGAGAGGAGAGGGAGAATGGAGCACGATGGGAGAGGGAGGTTGGAGAGGAGTGGGGTTGGAGCACGATGGGAGAGGGAGGTTGGAGAGGAGTGGGGGTTGAAATGGGAGAGGGAGGTTGGAGAGGAGTGGGGTTGGAGCAGGATGGGAGAGGGAGGTTGGAGAGGAGTGGGGTTGGAGCACGATGGGATGGGAGGTTGGAGAGGGAGTGGGGGTTGAAATGGGAGAGGGAGGTTGGAGAGGAGGATGGAGGTTGGGAGAGGGAGGTGGGGGAGTGGAGCAGGATGGGAGAGGGAGGTTGGAGAGGAGTGGGGGATGGGAGCAGGATGGGAGAGGGAGGTTGGGAGAGGAGGTGGGGGTTGAAACAGGATGGGAGGGGAGGTTGAGAGGAGTGGGGTTTGAGCAGGATGGGAGGTTGGGAGGTTGAAATGGATGGGAGGTTGGAGGAGTGGGGAAACAAAGACCATAAACCTCTCTGTTAGAGCAGGAGGGATTGGAGAGGTTGACAGGATGGGAGGTTGGAGGGAGGTTGGAGCAGGATGGGAGAGGGCCCCCAGGTTGGAGGGAGTGTGACCCCTGACAGCAGGATGGGAGGTTGGAGGATAGAAAGTGTTTCTGGGGTTAGAGCAGGATGGGAGGAGGGAGGTTGGAGAGGAGTGGGGGGGAGGCAAAGCAGGATGGGAGAGGGAGGTTGAAGAGGAGTGGGGGTTGGAGCAGGATGGGAGGTTGGAGAGGAGTGGGGGTTGGAGCAGGATGGGAGAGGGAGGTTGGAGAGGAGTGTGGGTTAGAGCAGGATGGGAGGTTGGAGAGGAGTGGGGGTTGGAGCAGGATGGGAGAGGGAGGTTGGAGAGGAGTGGGGGTTTCTTAAACAGGATGGGAGGTTGGAGAAACATGTGGGTTAGAGCAGGATGGGAGGTTGGAGAGGTTTACTGGGGGTTAAACAGGATGGGAGCCCATTTGAGGTTGGACAAAACAGGATGGGAGAGGGAGGTTGGAGAGGAGTGGGGGTAGTGGATGGAAACAAAGACCATAAACCTCTCTGTTCGCTCCCTCCTCAGGACATAGCCAGTGGGTCGTTCTCCTCTCCCTCTCCCGTGCGGACGGTCATTGCTGCTGACTTTGACAATGACCAGGAGCTGGACATCTTCTTCAACAACATCGCCTACAGAGGACACGCCCCCAACAGGCTCTTTAGGTACCTCTGACCCCTGACACCAACTTTGACTTGAACTGTGTGTGTGTGTGTGAGAGATAGAAAGTGTTTCTGATGTGTGTTGTCTGCCTGCTCCTCCAGGGTGGCCAGGAGGGCTGGTGCTGACCCCCAGATAGAGGAGCTAAACGTGGGGGAGGCAGCAGAGCCACAGGGCCGGGGTACAGGTAACCACACCATGCAGACTCATTCTTTTGGTCCCTATACAACAGGAGAGTCAAACTCAATTCCCAGAGGACCGTGTATCAGCTGGTTTTGTTGTTTCCGTGTCTAATTAAGACCTTGACAACCAAGTGAGAGAGATCCTAACTCTTCAATGACCTTCCTTTATCAAGGAAACTAGGAGCGAAAATCTGCAGACACTCGGCACTCAAGAAATGGAGTTTGATTCCCCTTTTATACAAGATTAATAAAGTCTTCTTAAACTAATGTATTCTGTTTTAGTATTAGTTAAAAACATAAATTACAACACACCTGGTTCAGGTAGTTCCCCTGGTTTACTAGGGTTAAACAGGCCCTGTTTTTGATTGGCCCATTTGATGTGTTGACTCTGTGATTGACAGGTGCCACGGTAACAGACTTTGACGGGGACGGTCAGTTGGACCTGCTGGTGGCTCATGGGGAGAGTGCCTCTCAGCCCATCTCTGTCTTCAAGGTCACTCAGGTCAGTCACTAACATAGAGGTAGATAGACCTATTTGGCCTCACTAACAAAAAAAATAGAGGTAGATAGACTGAATAATCACTAACATAAGATTGATTCAGAATGCGGGTATTTAACCACAATTAACAATGCAAAGAAAAGGCTGATTTGTCTCATCTGTCAAGAGACGGTGGGATTAAAATAGAGGTATGAATCCCGTCTAGACAAAAATCACTAACATAGAGGACAAACTCTCAAAGCTACTATCTCAGCAGAATACATTTGTAGACAAGCGTCACTAACATCCGTTCGGGCCAGCTTTCCAGAGGGCTCAGACCTAAGTAGATAGCAAGATAGCGTCACTAACATGGTAGCAGAGTTTGTAGAAGACAACATGCGTCACTAACATGAAAGATGTAGATAAGGTCGGCGTCACTAACATGGGGTAATGTATATGCCCAGCTGCAGCACTAACATAAGAATTTGACTATTAGATGGATGAGAGCACGGACGTCACAACATAGACTAGCTCATTTTTATTCCCAGCCTTCATAACAGTTTGATCTTTGCTGTGATGTTTATAAAATAAGCCCATTTATTTTATTCCCAAACTAATATAAAATATAAAACACAAAATTATTTTATTAAACTAATATAAAATATATTTATTTTATTAAACTAGATCAAGATTGACAGATTAAGAGACTGGCTGTAACAAATTCTTATTTACAATGACTCCCACCAAAGGCAAAACTGACATCCTACGGGGTACTGGGATTAAAAATATATTATACAAAACAAATATAACATATAAATCTATGGACAAAACACATCCCGACAACCATACTGGAGGGTATTGTGCTGAGGTGCTGTATTGAGTGCAGTGATGTGTTTTCCTATAAGGATGAGCGTTGGTGGCAAATCTGATGGCCGAATGGTAAAGAACAGCTAGCTGCTCGAGAGCACCCTTACCTGCTGACCTGTAATCTAGCATGGGTAGGATGGTCATCTGAATCAGGGTTAGTTTGGGAGCTTGGGTGAAATTTAGGAGCGACTTTTTTTTATGAAGAAACCAAGTCTTTAGATTTTTAACTTTAGCCTGCAGCTTTGATATGTGCTGAGGGTTATTTGGTTATGTGTGGGAAAACAATAAAATTTTAAGCTGTCTACCCATTTTCTGTATAGCCCCCATCAGATGGCTCCTGTGACAAATGGGCTTTCTCCATTTTAAAGTAGTGACAATGGGCTTTCTTTTAAAGTTCCATTTTCTTCTTATTTCAACCTCTATGCTAATATTGGTGATTGAACAGCAGTGCTGGAGTACTGATCCTGCTACAACGGGTTCTATCCATCCAGACCCCCTTTTCTCTCTATGGTCACGACCTCATTACTGTCCCCTGGTGGAGAATTACTGCAAGCGGATGAGATTTCATTTAGATATTTTAATGCAAGGCGACGATTCCAAATCAATGTGTTATCTCCTTGTTTATTATCATATTTATATGGAAGGAAGGAGGATGAACTCAAGTGTTTGAACAGGGCCCATGATATCACCCGACATATTCCTGACCCATCAGGTTTACCCTCTGACCTTTGACCCTGACAGGGCTCGTCCAATCACTGGCTGCGTGTAATCCCTCGCACGCGGTTCGGCTCCTTCGCCCGCGGGGCCCGGGTCACGGCCTACACCAATCGGAGTGGGGCTCTCATGCGCATCATCGACAGCGGCTCGGGGTACCTCTGTGAGATGGAGCCTGTCGCCCACTTTGGACTGGGTAACTTCCTGTTTACTTCCCATTTACGGCCTAATCCCAAATGGACCCCTAGACCCTATGCACTTGTAGAGATCCGAAAGGATTTAATAGATGCAGTCAATATGATGATCCAATTTCCCCTTTGGCTAGGATGTGGAAGTTTCGCCATACTGCTTCTCCCAATCAAATCCTCTCAGATCTCCACGAGTGCATAGGGCGCAGTGGAGGCTGCTGAGGGGAGGACGGCTCATAATAATGTCTGGAACGGAGCACATTGAATGGCATCAAACACCTTGAAATAATTGGATGTATTTGATACCATTCCGCTCCAGTCATTACCACACGCCCGTTCTGCCCGATTTAAGGTGCCACCAACCTCCTGTGCAGTAGACATCTTGTAGACATATTAGCTAGTAGTTCTGGATAGCTTGTGTATTTATCTTCCTTTCTTCACATTGGCTCACAGGCAAGGACGAGGTCACCGTGGTGGAGGTCTATTGGCCGGATGGCCGTTCCGTGGCCCGCCCACTACAGCCTAGTGACATGAACTCTGTGATGGAGATTGGCTACCCTAAAGAGGGGGAGGAGTCTGTGCTGACCCCTGATACCCAGGTACGCTCTGCGGACTTACACCACGACATATGAACTATGACCCTGGGTAAAAGTTTCAGCCAATCCATCACCAGCGACTACATTCTTACCCAATGACAACAGTAGTTTTTCTGTTTAATTACATTGTGTGGAGATTCCTAACCGTTACATGCTGACCTCACACAGTGCATCCACAGTGCTCGCGCGCGTCAATGAGTTGTCTGTGTAAAGAAGGCGCTAAAAAAGGCGCTAAAATAGAACTTGATTCTATTTGGTGCAAGTCCCGCCTCTCCGATCTCCTCATTGGTTTTTAGTATAAACCATGTGGGTGATTTTTTTTGTTTTTGTTTTTTTTTTGAATTTTACCCCTTTTTCTCCCCAATTTCATGGTATCTAATTGTTTAGGAGCTACTATCTTGTCTTGCTATCCCGCTACAGGACTTGAAAGTCATGAGTCCTCCGTACACAACCCAACCAAGCCGCACTGCTTCTTAACACAGCACACATCCGATATCCAACCCGGAAGCCAGCCGCACCAATGTGTCGGAGGAGGTTGGCAAAGTCCCAGAGTCTCTGGTGGCACTCGCTGCAGTACAGCGCCCCAACCACTGCGCCACCCGGGAGGCCCCACGTGCTGATTGAAAGATGAACTGAGGTCCACACTCCAGTCCAGTTGGTGGTGGTAATGCCAAAGTTGTTTGCCAACTGCCATATAAAGTCCAAAGAAGAAGAAGCCTGAAGGAGGAGAGATTTCTGAAACAAACTCGGATTAATTGTCAAAGTGAGGACCTTGTGCATTTCAGGTAAAATAACAACCCAATGTTTATATCCCAGGACAAATTAGCTAGCAACAGCAAGCTAGCTGAATTGCCATAAATGTTTAATGCTTTTCAACCGGTCTCCAAATTAATATAGTTGGTTCAAAGTTAATTTGATATTTCAACGTGTTCTGATCAGTGTGGGTGGACAAAATCAACATGTTCAGCATGTTAGACTTTCTCCCAACAGCATCAGATGAAATAGAAGAGACGGAATCATCAACTACATTCTGTTAGCATTCAAAATGGTGGAGCTGGGAAATGTCTTTGAACTGATGTCCTGGTCTTTTTCAGTGTGGGGAAGGATTCTTTGTCAAGAATGGCCGCTGTGCAGGTATGTAGATCTGTCTTGTCTGGCAGAGAATAGATGGAATATAACAACATTTACAATATAGTAAAACATACAGATGAATAAATTAAGTTCTGCTCGCTCTCTCATTCTCGCTCCTCTCTGGTCCTCTCTATCTCTGCAGGTATATGAGGGCAGTGAATGAGATGCCTTGAAGCAAAATAAAAAAATATGCCTTGTCATCAAGATAATGTATACTATCGAAGACCAATGACACTCCATTTGGTTTGTCATTTGAACTAGTAGATTATCTCTGTTTTGCTTCGATCTTTCATAAGTGTCATCTTCTCTGTAAGTGTTAACTTATTGTTCTACTTTTCTTTGTTTTTCTTGACAAGTCAAACTGTTCCCCTTTGCTCTTTTGTTTTAGAATAATTAACCATCCCTAATAAATCAATACAACAACATTGATGGAATCCAACTATCTTTTCAAAGCACAAGATCTTATCCGTAATCAATTATTCCCATACCTTTTCCATCCCTCCATCTGACCCTTCTCCCTCACACTGCCCCCCCCAACCCCTCTATTCACCCTCCCCTTGTCTCACTACCTCATGCCTCACTACCCCCCCTCCCTTCTCCCTCACCAACCACCCTGGCCCTCCCCTGCCCCGTGCCAGACAACAACTAGTGAATCAGACTCTCTTTCAAGAAAATATTTAGTTATGAAAATATTTTATCAACCAAATGTTTGTTGGGGATGAAATCCTTAACACCCCCCCCTCCTTAACCCTCCCCCAGACAACAACGAGTGTAAGCAACAGAGTGGGCCCCCAGTGTGCCCTAAGAGCCGTCCAGTCTGCATCAACACCTACGGCCACTATAACTGTGGCCCCAGGAAGACATGTTCCAGGGGCCACAAGCCCACCAAGGACGGGAGGGCATG
This sequence comes from Oncorhynchus nerka, assembly GCF_034236695.1. Lineage (NCBI taxonomy): Eukaryota > Metazoa > Chordata > Actinopteri > Salmoniformes > Salmonidae > Oncorhynchus > Oncorhynchus nerka. The sequence continues at coordinate 19,997,235 of NC_088410.1, read as the reverse complement.
TGTGGGTGAGTAGAGAGGGATGGAGGGGGCTGATGATATGCCTGGTGCTCTCCTCCCTCGTTCCCTCTCCTTTTACCTACCAACAGTACCCACTCGTTACTACCCTCAGACTAACCCTAGACAGTACCCACTCGTTACTACCCTCAGACTAACCCTAGACGGTACCCACTCGTTACTACCCTCAGACTAACCCTAGACGGTACCCACTCGTTACTACCCTCAGACTAACCCTAGACGGTACCCACTCGTCACTACCCTCAGACTAACCCTAGACGGTACCCACTCGTTACTACCCTCAGACTAACCCTAGACGGTACCCACTCGTTACTACCCTCAGACTAACCCTAGACGGTACCCACTCGTTACTACCCTCAGACTAACCCTAGACGGTACCCACTCGTTACTACCCTCAGACTAACCCTAGACGGTACCCACTCGTTACTACCCTCAGACTAACCCTAGACGGTACCCACTCGTTACTACCCTCAGACTAACCCTAGACGGTACCCACTGCATCACTACCCTCAGACTAACCCTAGACGGTACCCACTCGTTACTACCCTCAGACTAACCCTAGACGGTACCCACTCGTTACTACCCTCAGACTAACCCTAGACGGTACCCACTCATCACTACCCTCAGACTAACCCTAGACGGTACCCACTCGTCACTACCCTCAGACTAACCCTAGACGGTACCCACTCGTTACTACCCTCAGACTAACCCTAGACGGTACCCACTCGTTACTACCCTCAGACTCCAACTCTAGCAGCTGTACCCACTGTTACTTCCCTCAGACTAACCCTTCCTCGGTACCCACTCGCCGGGGCTACCCTCAGACTAACCTGGGCTCTCCCTCCTATTTCTACTGGCCCTCTCCATGGTCTGAATAACCCTAGACGGTACCCACTCAGTCACTGCCCCAGGGGACCCTTGACTGGTTCCCAATGGTACCCTCAGACAACCCTAGATCGGTACCCACTTTTGACAACAGCCCAGACAACCCTAGATCGTGCACTACCCTCAACAGCCCTGGTCAATCCCACTATATAGTCACTACCCTCAGACTAACCCCTGGTCAATACCCACTCGTCACTACCCTCAGACTAACCCTGGTCAATCCCCACTACCCTCAGTGCACTACTTTTGACAACAGCCCTGGACAACCCTAGACGGTACCCACTTTTGACAACAGCCCTGGTCAATCCCTAGATAGTGCACCCACTTTTTGACAACAGCCCTGGACAACCCTAGACGGTCGTGCACTACTTTTGACAACCCCTCAGACTAACCCTATACGGTAGTGCACTACCCTCAGACTAACCCTGGTCAATCCCACTAGTGCACTACCCTCAGACAACAACCCTGGTCAATCACCCACTGGTCAATCACTACCCTCAGACTAACCCTGGTCAATCCCACTATCACTACCCTTGACCAACCCTGGTCAATCACTACCCTCAGACTAACCACAGCCCTGGTCCCATCACTATCACTCAGACAACAGCCCTGGTCAATCACCACTTTTGACCACAGCCCTGGTCAATCACTATCACTTTGACCACAGCCCTCCCATGGACTCAATGATGCTCCAGGAGTGTCAAGGTCCCACCGGATGAACTTTGACATGTATGATGCTAGAAGGTACCCACTTGACCCCTCAACTAACTGGACAACCCACTGAACTTCCCTTTTTTGGGGGGGGCAGCATGCTCAGTTGGATCAAATAACCTTTGGCAATCATTGTGTGTGATGGTCTGGAGACAACCCTAGAAAGTGAATGGAACCCTTAGGCATGTTGTCTGTAACAGTTTGAAAACAGACTAACCCTAGTGTACCCACTGAATGTACCCTCAGAAACCCAGATCGAAAAATCCACATAATTGCATCAGATGCTTGATTAGGTTCTGGGGAGAGAGAAGATACTTACCAGACTAGAGAAGTCAGATTCAACCCTATTCCACTGAAATGCCCTGGAGATTCTAAACCAGTGTGTGCCCAGTGGGTATTTCCCTCACAACCCTGAAAAAAAGAATGACATGTTAAAATGGAGTGATGGAAGAGTACAGTGGTTATTTATTAAAGTTCTTCTGACCATGAGAATCAAACAACAACACCCAAGCATTATGAAGGTTCCAGTTCTCTACTTTAATGAAGGTTCCAGTTCTCTACCCTTAACCCTGAAGGTTCCAGTTCTCTACCCTTAACCCTGAAGGTTCCAGTTCTCCCTCACTAACCCTGAAGGTTCCAGTTCTCCCTCACTTTAAACCCTGAAGGTTCCCAGTTCTCTACTTTTATGAAGGTTCCAGTTCTCTACTTTTATGAAGGTTCCAGTTCTCCCTCAGTTAACCCTGAAGGTTCCAGTTCTCTACTTTATGAAGGTTCCAGACTAACCCTGAAGGTTCCCAGTTCTCTACCCTTAACCCTGAAGGTTCCAGTTCTCTACTTTTATGAAGGTTCAGTTCTCTACCCTAATGAAGGTTCTAACCCTTTAGTTCCCTACTTTTATCAAGGTTCCAGTTCCCACTTTTATGAAGGTTCCAGACTAACCTGAAGGTTCCAGTTCTCTACTTTAACCAGTTCTAACCCTTTAATGAAGGTTCCAGTTCTCTACTTTTATGAAGGTTCCAGTTCTCTACTTTACCCTCAGAGTAACCCTTTAATGAGGTTCCAGTTCCCACTTTTATGAAGGTTCCAGTTCCCTACTTTAATGAAGGTTCCAGTTCTCTACCCTTTATAACCCAGTTCTCCCACTTTTACTACCCTCAGTTCTAACCCTAGAAGGTTCAGTACCCACTCTTACTTTAATGAAGGTTCCAGTTCTCTACTTTAATGAAGGTTCCAGTTCTCCCTTTAATGAAGGTCAGACTTCTCTAACCCTAGAAGGTTCCAGTTCTCTACCCTCAGACTAACCCTGAAGGTTCCACTTCTCTACTTTAATGAAGGTTCCAGTTCTAACCCTTATGAAGGTTCCAGTTCTCTACTTTTATGAAGGTTCCAGTTCTAACCCTTAATGAAGGTTCCAGTTCTCTACTTTTAGAAGGTTCCAGTTCTCTACTTTAATGAAGGTTCCAGTTCTCTAACCCTGGACGGTTCCAGTTCTCTACCCTTTAACCCTGAAGGTTCCCACTCGTTCTCTACTTAATGAAGGTTCCAGTTCTCTACTTTTATGAAGGTTCCAGTTCTCTACTTTTATGAAGGTTCCAGTTCTCTACTTTTAACCCTGAAGGTTCCAGTTCTCTAGATTAATGAAGGTTCCAGTTCTCTACTTTAATGAAGGTTCCAGTTCTCTAACCCTAGAAGGTTCCAGTTCTCTACCCTTTAATGAAGGTTCCAGTTCTCTACCCTTTAAGGTTCCAGTTCTCTACTTTAATGAAGGTTCCAGTTCTCTACTTTAATGAAGGTTCCAGTTCACTACCCTAGAAGGTTCCAGTTCTCTACTTTAATGAAGGTTCCAGTTCACTAACCCTAATGAAGGTTCCAGTTCTCTACTTTAATGAAGGTTCCAGTTCTCTACTTTAATGAAGGTTCCAGTTCTCTACTTTAATGAAGGTTCCAGTTCTCTACTTTAATGAAGGTTCCAGTTCTCTACTTTAATGAAGGTTCCAGTTCTCTACTTTTGCATAAACATGTCCCAGATGAAAATAAAAGGCAGACGCTTCACATCAATAAATAATGACATTTTGGCAGTTTATGGTTCTTTGGAGGAGGGTTTGTGTAGCAAAAAGGAAGCAGTGTTTGTGCTGCGTGCAGGAAGAATTGTTCATGACTTTATTACAGGGTCCTGGTGCAGGCTTTTGTTCCAGACGAGCACTAAAACACCAGGACTGAAGAACACTATGTTAAAGGATGCTACATAGTCTATACAGGTAGCTGTGTATTTGCATAATCATGATCTAGGAGAGCTGGTGGTTCAGCACTGAAGACGAGGATAGCTGGGTTGTGGAGTGTTTGATACCAAGCTGCATCGTGACACTGACCAGTGGATGGTACCTGAGCCATTTATACAGGCTAATATATATGTCTCTGGATGGAACGAGCTGCATTCATCTGTTTGCTACTATCAGCCCATCCATGTGGTTTACATCTCAGCCAAGCTGTGTAGTGCTACATCCCAAATGGCTCCCTATTCCCTATATAGTGCACTACTTTTGCCCAGGTCAGAATTAGAACACTATATAGGGAATAAGGTGCCATTTGGGAAGTACCCTGATCTCCTACAGTACGTGTCTGGGTCCACAGGCCTATTCACAAGACACTCAAACGGCAGAAAACCAACTGAAACAGTAGAGGGACTACCTGAAACGTGTCCAATAAGAACTGTTTTCCCTGGTTCAAATGTTTCACTACGATGTGCACTAATGAATACAGGTAGGTGTGTAGTAGTCCATCATCGTTCCATATCAAATGACACCCTAGTCCCTATCTTGAACACTACTATCTTCAAACACAGTGCACTACTTTTAACCAGAGCCCCAAACTAGTGCACTACTTTAACCAGAGCCCCAAACTAGTGCACTACTTTTAACCAGAGCCCCAAACTAGTGCACTATAGGAGGACTTTTATCCCAAATGGCTCCCTATATAGTGTATTTTTTACCAGGCCTGAAGAAGCTGTCATTTGGGACGAGAAGTTAACCAAAATGCAATTTTAAATCGTCAGTATTCCCAACGTTGATAGATTCAGCTTGATCTGCTTCAGTTGTTTCAGTTGCGATCGAATGACGGTTCGTTAGCTCAAGTTTGTTAGGTCAGGGCCATTTATGGTTCTTCAGTAGGTGAGAATCAAAACAACAACAACAACAACAAGAGGCATACCCAGCCCACCAAGCACTGCTGTCGGGTGGTTCTCTAAGGGACCAGGTTGTAGTTCTCCAGGGATCAGGGGGTAGAGGTTCCAGTTCCAGTCACCAGTTCACTGTGGTTGGGTGAAGGTTCCAGGGACCGGGAGGTTAATGAGGTGACATGTTCTCTCACTTTAGCACTGTTCCAGTTCTCTGGAGCCTGAAGGTTCCAGTGGAGCCTCTCCTTTTAGATGGAGTTCTCTATCTGGACAGGATGGTTCCAGTTCTCTACTTTAAGGAAGGTTCCAGTTCTCTACTTTTATGGAGGTTCCAGTTCTGGGTACTTTAAGGAAGGTTCCAGTTCTGGGTCTTTAAGGAGGGTTCCAGGGTCTCTACTTTAATGAAGGTTCCAGTTCTGTACTATAATGAGGGTCTGTTCTATAAGGAGGGTTGGGTCTATAAGGAGGGTCTGTGTCTAATGAAGGGAGGTTCTGGGTCTCTACTTTAATGAAGGTTCTGTTCTATAAGGAGGGTCTGGGTCTATAAGGAGGGTCTGGGTCTATAAGATGAAAATAAGGAGGGTTGGGTCTAGAGGGTCTGGGTCATAAATAGGGACTGGGTCTATAAGGCAGTTTATGGGTCTATAAGGAGGGTCTGGGTCTATAAGGAGGGTGTTATGTGGAGGGGGTCTGGGTCTATGGGAGGAAGAATTGTTCTGGGTCTATAAGGGAGGGTCTGGGTGCATAAGCTTTTGTTCCAGGGGCTGGGTCTAAAACACCAGGATGGAGGGTTTGGGTCTATAAGGAGGGACTGGGTCACTATGTTAAAGGATGCTATATAGTCTATACAGGTAGCTGTGTATTTGCATAATCATGATCTAGGAGAGCTGGTCTGGTTCAGCACTGAAGGGTCTGGGTCTATAGGGAGGCTGGGTTGTGGAGGGTCTGTCTTGATACCAAGCTGCATGGGTCTATGACCAGGGAGGGTCTGGGTCATTTGGATAAGGAGGGTCTGGGTTTAAAAGGAGGGTCTGGGTCTCTGGAGGGTCTGGGTTTAAAAGGATTCTGGGTCTATCTGGGTCTATAAGGAGGGTCTGGGTTTACTCTCAGGAAGCTGTATGTGTCATCCCAAAGGGTCTGTGTCTATAAGGAGGGTCTCGGTCTACTACTAGGGTCCTATAAGGAGGGAGGGTCTATAAGGAGGGACTCTATAAGGAGGGTCTGGGTCTATAAGGTCTGGGTCTATTTGGGAGGGTCTGGGTCTATAAGGATCTCCTATAAGGAGGGTCTGGGTCTGGGTCTATAAGGAGGGTCTGGGTCTATAGGGAGGGTCTGGGTCTATAGGGGACTGGGTCTATAAGGAGGGTCTGGGTCATAAGGACGGGTCTATCTGGGTCTATAAGGAGGGTCTGGGTCTATAGGGAGGGTCTGGGTCTATAAGGAGGGTTTTCTGGGTCTATAAGGGAGGGTCTGGGTCTATAATACAGGGAGGGTCTATAGTCCAGGGTCTGGGTCTATAAATGAGGGTCTGGGTCTATCTTGAGGGTCTGGGTCTTAAGGAGGGACTACTTCTATAAGGAGGGTCTGGGTCTAACTAGGGAGGGTCTGGGTCTAACCAAGGAGGGTAGGGTCTATAGGAGGACTTGGGTCCCAAAGGGTCTGGGTCTATATAGGGTCTGGGTTATAGGAGGGTCTGGGTCATTAAGGAGGGTAACCAAAATGGGTCTATAAATCTGGGTCTATATTCCCAGGGTCTGGGTCAATAAGGAGGGTCTGGGTCTATCCATGAGGGTCTGGGTCTATAGGGAGGGTCTGGTTAGCTCAAGGGTCTGGATCTATAAGGAGGGTCTGGGTCTATAGGGAGGGTCTGGGCCCAATAAGGAGGGTCTGCTGTCTGGGTTCTAAAAGGAGGGTCTGGGTTAAGGAGGGTCTGGGTTTAAAAGGAGGGTCTGGGTCTATAGGGAGGGTCTGGGTCTATAAGGAGGGTCTGGGTCTATAGGGAGGGTCTGGGTCTATAAGGAGGGTCATGGGTTTAAAAGGAGGGTCTGGGTCTATAGGGAGGGTCTGGGTCTATAAGGAGGGTCTGGGTCTATAGGAGGGATCTGTGTCTATAAGGAGGGTCTGGGTCAACTAAGGAGGGTCTGGGTCAATAAGGAGGGTCTGGGTCTATAAGGAGGGGCTGGGTCTATAAGGAGGGGCTGGGTCTATAAGGAGGGTCTGGGTCTATAAGGAGGGTCTGGGTCTATAGGGAGGGTCAATAAGGAGGGTCTCGGTCTATAAGGAGGGGCTGGGTCTATAAGGAGGGGCTGTGTCTATAAGGAGGGGCTGGGTCTATAAGGAGGGTCTGGGTCTATAAGGAGGGTCTGGGTCTATAAGGAGGGACTGGGTCTATAAGGAGGGACTGGGTCTATAAGGAGGGTCTGGGTCTATATGGAGGGTCTGGGTCTATATGGAGGGTCTGGGTCTATAAGGAGGGTCTGGGTCTATAAGGAGGGTCTGGGTCTATAGGGAGGGTCTGGGTCTATAAGGAGGGACTGGGTCTATAAGGAGGGTCTGGGTCTATATGGAGGGTCTGGGTCTATAAGGAGGGTCTGGGTCTATAAGGAGGGGCTGGGTCTATAAGGAGGGGCTGTGTCTATAAGGAGGGTCTGGGTCTATAGGGAGGGTCAATAAGGAGGGTCTGGGTCAATAAGGAGGGTCTGGGTCTATAAGGAGGGTCTGGGTCTATAAGGAGGGGCTGTGTCTATAAGGAGGGGCTGGGTCTATAAGGAGGGTCTGGGTCTATAGGGAGGGTCAATAAGGAGGGTCTGGGTCTAAAAGGAGGGTCTGGGTCTATAAGGAGGGTCTTGGTCTAAAGGGAGGGGCTGGGTCTATAAGGAGGGGCTGGGTCTATAAGGAGGGTCTGGGTCTATCCAATACAAACACAGTGTACAAGATCCTTATTCTTGGGAGCCCACGTGTACTGTTGACTCTTCATCTCTTTCTCCCTCTTTAAATCTCATACATGTGTACTGTTCACCCACTCTATGTCTATATTGTTTTTCTTCATCTCTCTCCCCCATCTTTCTTTATCTTCTTTATCTGTCTCTCTCTCTCTCACACACACACACACACACACACACACAGAGAGAGCAGCAGTAGTAGCTGTAAGGATACGACCCTCATGCCCCTCTCAATGGGGTCAGTGATGAGTAGACCTCGCGGGGCGTAGATCTTCTCATTCTGCTCCTGGATGTACCTGCCTATCTTCTTCAACACCTGGGGGAGATTGAGAAAGAGGGGGATGAAAGGGGTAGAGAGAGGGGGGAGGGAACAGGGAGAGAAAGAAATAACAAAAGGGAGACAGTATGACAAAGTAAGGAACATACACTACCGTTCAAAAGTTTGGGGTCACTTAGAAATGTCCTTGTTATTGAAAGAAAAGCTTTTTTTCTGTCCATTAAAATAACATGAAATTGATCAGAAATACAGTGTAGACATTGTTAATGTTGTAAATGACTATTGTAGCTGGAAACGGCTGATTTTTAATGGAATATCTACAGAGGCGTACAGAGGCCCATTATCAGCAACCATCACTCCTGTGTTCCAATGGCACGTTGTGTTAGCTAATCCAAGTTTATCATTTTAAAAGGCTAATTGATCATTAGAAAACCCTTTTGCAATTATGTTAGCACAGCTGAAAACGGTTCTGATTAAAGAAGTAATAAAACTGGCCTTCTTTAGACTAGTTGAGTATCTGCAGCACCAGCATTTGTGGGTTCAATTACAGGGTCAAAATGGGCAGAAACAAAGAACTTTCTTCTGAAACTTGTCAGTCTATTCTTGTTCTGAGAAATGACGGTATTCCATGCAAGAAATTGCCAAGAAACTGAAGATATCGTACAGCGCTGTGTACTACTCCCTTCACAGAACAGTGCAAACTGGCCCTAACCAGAATAGAAAGAGGAGTGGGAGACCCTGGTGCACAACTGAGCAAGAGGACAGTCCAGTTGTGGCCAAATGTTTTGAGAATGGCACAAATATTAATTTTCACAAAGTCTGCTGCCTCAGTTTGTATATGGCAATTTGCATATACTCCAGAATGTTAGAAGAAGAGTGATCAAATGAATTACAATTAATTGCAAAGTTCCTCTTTTCCATGCAAATGAACTGAATCGCCAAAAAACATTTCCACTGCATTTCAGCCCTGCCACAAAAGGACCAGCTGACATCATGTCAGTGATTCTCTCGTTAACACAGGTGTGAGTGTTGACGAGGACAAGGCTGGAGATCAATCTGTCATGCTGATTGAGTTCGAATAACAGACTGTAAGCTTCAAAAGGAGGGTGGTTCTTGGAGTCATTGTTTTTCCTCTGTCAACCATGGTTACCTGCAAGGAAACACGTGCCGTCATCATTGTTTGCACAAAAAGGGCTTCACAGGCAAGGATATTGCTGCCAGTAAGATTGCACCTAAATCAACCATTTATCGGATCATCAAGAGCTTCAAGGAGAGCAGTTCAATTGTTGTGAAGAAGGCTTCAGGGCGCCCAAGAAAGTCCAGCAAGCGCCAGGACCGTCTCCTAAAGTTGATTCAGCTGCGGGATCTGGGCACTACCAGTACAGAGCTTGCTCAGGAATGGCAGCAGGCAGGTGTGAGTGCATCTGCATGCACAGTGAGGCAAAGACTTTTGGAGGATGGCCTGGTGTCAAGAAGGGCAGCAAAGAGGCAACTTCTCTCCAGCAAAAACATCAGGGACAGACTGATATTCCTCAAAAGGTACAGGGATTGGACTGCTGAGGACTGGGTTAAAGTCATTTTCTCTGATGAATCCCCTTTCCGATTGTTTGGGGCATCCTGAAAAAAGCTTGTCCGGAGAAGACAAGGTGAGCGCTACCATCAGTCCTGTGTCATGCCAACAGTAAAGCATCCTGAGACCAGTCATGTGTGGGGTTGCTTCTCAGCCAAGGAAGTGGGCTCACTCACAATTTTGCCTCACAACACAGCCATGAATAAAGAATGGTACCAACACATCCTCCGAGAGCAACTTCTCCCAACTATCCAGGAACAGTTTGGTGACGAACAATGCCTTTTCCAGCATGATGGAGCACCTTGCCATAAGGCAAAAGTGATAACTAAGTGGCTTGGGGAACAAAACATCGATATTTTGGGTCCATGGCCAGGAAACTCCCCAGACCTTAATCCCATTGAGAACAATCCTCAAGAGGCGGGTGGACACACAAAAACCCACAAATTCTGACAAACTCCAAGCATTGATTATGCAACAATGGGCTGCCAACAGTCAGGATGTGGCCCAGAAGTGAATTGACGGCATGCCAGGGCGGATTGCAGAGGTCTTAAAAAAGAAGGGTCAACACTGCAAATATTGACTCTTTGCATCAACTTAATGTAATTGTCAATAAAAGCCTTTGACACTTGAAATGCTTGTAATTATACTTCAGTATTCCATAGTAACATCTGACAAAAATATCTAAAGACACTGAGGCAGCAGACTTTGTGAAAATTAATATTTGTGTCATTCTCAAAACTTTTGGCCCCGACTGACTATACATTAGAGTGTCTAGTTTGAGAAACAGACACCTTACAAGTCCTCTACTGGCAGCTTCATTAAATAGTACCCGCAAAACACCCGTCTCAACATCAACAGTGAAGAGGCGACTCCGGGATGTTGGCCTTCTAGGCAGAGTTCCTCTGTCCAGTGTCTGTGTTCTTTTGCCCATCTTAATCTTTTCTTTTATTGGCCAATCTGAGTTGTGGCTTTTTCTTTGTAACTCTGCCTAGAAGGCCAGCATCCCGGTGTCGCCTCTTCACTGTTGACGTTGAGACTGGTGTTTTGGGCCTCAGGTTCTACTATGTGGTTCTACTGTGGTCGTAATGTTTCTACTGTGTGGTTCTACTGTGGTCGTAATGTTTCTACTGTGTGGTTCTACTGTGGTCGTAATGTGTTTCTACTGTGATGTTCTACTATGTGGTTGTAGTGTGGTGGTTCTACTGTGTGGTCGTAGTGTGTTTCTATTGTGTGGTTCTACTGTGATGTTCTACTATGTGGTTCTAGTGTGGTGGTTCTACTGTGGTGTTCTATGTGGTTCTAGTATGGTGGTTCTACTGTGTGGTTCTACTGTGTTTATATTGTGGTCTTACTGAAGTTCTACTGTGGTTCTCTTGTGGTGGTTTAGCCCGGTCTCACCTTCTCATAGCGTGTCTCCATACAGAGGAAGATGAGGTAGGCTGTAGCGCAGGCCAGACATCCCTCCAGGTAGGACTGGCCTCCCATCTTCTCTGCCTCCGCATAGTAGATATTCAACCTCTTCACGGTGTCCTCAAACAACGGCCGCTCAATCTGACAGAGAGACACTCAGTTAGCGGTCTTTTCAGCCATGTGTGTGTGGTGTGTGTGTGTGGTGTGGTGTGTGTGTGTGGTGTGTGTGTTAGACTACCCACCCTGCTCTCCAGCTCAGAAGGGAACTTGGTCTGGAAGCGGCAGGTGGTCCCTTCACTGTAGTCTCTCTGCAGGAACACCTTGTTGGCCAGAGATGCACTGTGCCTCAACTCTTGGAGGTTATGGAACTACAGGACACAAACACACATAAGAGCGCGCACACACCCACCCATATTTGGGGAGAGAGAGAGGAGAGAGAAAGGAATGTGAGGAAGCGAGAGAGAGATTGTGGATAGAATTCTAATATGGATTAACTTTCTGGTTCTGAGGAAGCAGTGTGTATGACTCACCATGAGAATAAAACTAAACTGCTCATTCGCTCTCTCTCTCACACACACACTCTCTGTTCAAGAGGTAATGTATACAAACAGTGGCTGATGTAGTCTTTAGGGGTATACGATGATAGAGGAGAGGTGTTCAATCAAAGTCTGTCTGGCAGTCCGTTGGATCACGGCCCAGACACAGACACACTCTCTCTCCTCTCTCTCTAACTGGTCTTCTCTCTCTGTAGCTCTCTCTCTCCTTCTCTCCCTTCCCCTCTCTCTTCTCTCTCCTTTCCCCTCTCTCTTCTCTCCCGTCCTCTCTCTCTCTCTCGCCCTCCTCTCTCTGTAGCTCTTTGTCTCTCTCTCTCTCTTCTCTCCCCCTCCTCTCTCTGTAGCTCTTTGTCTCTCTCTCTCTCTCTCTCTCCTCCCCCTCCTCTCTCTGTAACGCTTTGTCTACCTCTCTCTCTCCTCTGACCATGCACACTGCTACAGCAGCCGGATCATGGAATTGAGCCAATAGAAGAAGGCCCAACATCACAGAACAGCTCACAACAAATCAATCTCTGTAAGAGCAGGGTTAGAAGGCTCAATAGGCCAACGATGGCACCAAATGATCGCCCCCCCCCATAAAGAAGCTTGATGTCCATAGTTGTGGACTTAGCCGTTTAGGGGGGTGTAGGCCAGTCTAGTTTCTTGCTTTGGGAAACTAGTTTAGGCTGTTATGGTTCGTCAAGCTTGTTTCCCCAATGTGTCGATGAATGAAAGGCAATAAAAGGGGCAGTTGGACCGAATAACGGAAATGAAAAGATCCGTGTAAACGCGGAGATTTTCTCTCCTTGACCTCAATGGGTTGCTGTCCACGGTGCTGATATCTCTTTAGTAGGTTTCAGCACTAGCACGGGCCAGCCTGCCTATACCGGATTAACGGCGGAACTCTAGACAAAAAAATAAGAGCTCTGCTTTCACCAAAACAGTTTAACGGCGCGAGGATTGCTTGTTTATCCCTGTTCTCAAGCACAAGTTGTAGCATAGGCTACACAGCCCTGGAAATGCTGTTCGTGCCACAAAGAGAATTCCTCTAACTAACCTCTATTCAGGCACGTAGCCTCCCGACGCCTTTAACCGACACCTTTAATATGGCAATATAATGATATAGGGATTATATGCTATTCACATGCCATGTCGGTCAGGGTGACCGAAGAAGTGTTAAAATGACAAGGCTTCCATTTCTAATCAAAGCAGATGATTTATTTGCCGAAATGAACCTGCCTGCCTGACCCGTTTGAGCAAATGTTATATTCGAAATGAACTTTTTATTTGTAAATAAACAACTGTTGTGTTGATTTCTATTGTTGCTGGGTAACAGAGATTGAAATGATTGTATGCTACACAATCTTTTCTATCATAGGGCTAACCTTGCTGTTACTGACAAACGCCATTCAAACGGTTCAGAATATAGGTTACAACCGTCTCCACAAGGCTACCTGCTCACATGGAAGACAATACAACCATATGCCCATAGAGGTAAAGGGAAAGACATAGGCTGAAGAAGACGATAGATTAGTCTATTCATTCTCACCTCTGTCGCCATGTTTCCATCTGACGGCGTTAGGCTACTAGGACGAGTCCCGGAGCTCAACGCGCTTTACTGGGACACAGGGACGGGTTGGAGGGCGGGAGGAAGAGACTGAGGGGGAGGAGAGGAGGGGGTGGGGTGGGGCAGAGAGCGGCGGGGGTTGGGAGGACCTCACACGAGGGGGTAGGGCGCGGGGCGTGGTCTATATATCATTGCGTAGCACTAGTGTACAGTCGTGGCCAAAAGATTTGAGAATGACACAAATTAAATTCACTTCTGGGCCACATCCTGACTGATGGCAGCCCATTCTTGCATAATCAATGCTTGGAGTTTGTCAGAATTGGTGGGTTTTTGTTTGTCCATCCGCCTCTTGAAGATTGACCACAAATTCTCAATGGGATTATGGTCTGGGGAGTTTCCTGGCCATGGACCCAAAATATTGACGTTTTGTTCCCCGAACCACTTAGTTATCACTTTTGCCTTATGGCAAGGTGCTCCATCATGCTGGAAAAGGCATTGTTCGTCACCAAACTGTTCCTGGATGGTTGGGAGAAGTTGCTCTCGGAGGATGTGTTGGTACCATTCTTTATTCATGGCTGTGTTCTTAGGCAACATTTTGAGTGAGCCCACTCCCTTGGCTGAGAAGCAACCCCACACATGAATGGTCTCAGGATGCTTTACTGTTGGCATGACACAGGCCTGATGGTAGCGCTCACCTTGTCATCTCCGGACAAGCTTTTTTCGGGATGCCCCAAACAATCGGAAAGGGGATTCATCAGAGAAAATGACTTTACCCCAGTCCTCAGCAGTCCAATCCATGTACCTTTTGCAGAATATCAGTCTGTCCCTGATGTTTTTGCTGGAGAGAAGTGGCTTCTTTGCTGCCCTTCTTGATACCAGGCCATCCTCCAAAAGTCTTTGCCTCACTGTGCGTGCAGATGCACTCACACCTGCCTGCTACCATTCCTGAGCAAGCTCTGTACTGGTGGTGCCCAGATCCTGCAGCTGAATCAACTTTAGGAGACGGTCCTGGCGCTTGCTGGACTTTCTTGGGCGCCCTGAAGCCTTCTTCACAACAATTGAACCACTCTCCTTGAAGCTCTTGATGATCCGATAAATGGTTGATTTAGGTGCAATCTTACTGGCAGCAATATCCTTGCCTGTGAAGCCCTTTTTGTGCAAAGCAATGATGACAGCACGTGTTTCCTTGCAGGTAACCATGGTTGTCAGAGGAAGAACAATGATTCCAAGCACCACCCTCCTTTTGAAGCTTCCAGTCTGTTATTCGAACTCAATCAGCATGACAGAGTGATCTCCAGCCTTGTCCTCGTCAACACTCACACCTGTGTTAACGAGAGAATCACTGACATGATGTCAGCTGGTCCTTTTGTGGCAGGGCTGAAATGCAGTGGAAATGTTTTTGGGGGATTCAGTTCATTTGCATGGCAAAGAGGGGCTTTGCAATTAATTGCAATTCATCTGATTACTCTTCATAGCATTCTGGAGTATATGCAAATTGCCATCATACAAACTGAGGCAGCAGACTTTGTGAACATTTATATTTGTCTCATTCTCAAAACTTTTGGCTACGACTATACATTCCTCTCCTTGTTTCCTTTCCTTCTGGTAATACAAACTGATTTGAGGAGATAGGAAAGGTGGAAACAATATGGAGGAAGACAGGTTAAAGTAAGGAAAACAACAAAGTAAGGAAAGGAGACAAGGAAAGTAAGGAAGCTACTTCAGACTATTGAGATTCTCCCTGGGTTGTGAGGAGAGGATTGGAGAGGAACCTGGAGCCTTCTGGCATGTGGTGGATTTGGGTTGTGAGGAGAGGAACCTGGAGCCTTCTGGCATGTGGTAGATTTGGGTTGTGAGGAGAGGAACCTGGAGCCTTCTGGCATGTGGTAGATTTGGGTTGTGAGGAGAGGAACCTGGAGCCTTCTGGCATGTGGTAGATTTGGGTTGTGAGGAGAGGAACCTGGAGCCTTCTGGCATGTGGTAGATTTGGGTTGTGAGGAGAGGAACCTGGAGCCTTCTGGCATGTGGTGGATTTGGGTTGAGTAGTGACCATAGAGATAGATAGAGGACTCTAGTGCCCAAAAGCCTGTTTTAGCATGGACAGCGCCATTGAGGACCATTCTGAAGTAGTCATGACTGCAGGTGGCAGTAAATCACCAACCTTGGCTTTATATCTGTTCAAACAACACAATGCAAGTGGCAGTGTGCACCCTTTCAGTTTGTTTACCAAGTCATAGAAGTAGTAGATGAGGAATGGACTACCTCAAAAAGGAGATGACCTCTATGGCTCTGCTTAGCTCTCACAGACGCCATAATGGGACAGATACAATGTCTACGGTAGTGAAACGCAAACAGATGCACCAAACCTGCAGGGCACGCTCTCTTTTTACAGTTTTTTTTTTTTTAACAGAGCTCTCTACAACTAGGCTGAAAAAAGGCAGGAAAAATACGCCATAAGTTAATTTCAAACATTCAAAATCACAGTTTATTGAAGCAATGAAGAGTAAACAAACTCCTCCATTCTGTCAAGCTAATCAATCAAATGAATAAATTGGATAAATATAAACTTTCAGTGGATTGAATATTGGTGATCACAATGGTAAAAGTGTAACATGTACATTCTTATGTGTCAATCTAAAGCCTGTGCTGTGTTCAAGTACCCATACCAACCTCCTGTATACTACATACTATTAGTTCATTTTAGAATACTGGAAACGAAGGGTATCCTTTCAGTTGAGTGTACTAGCACTTCGCCTGTCTACCAGAAGTTGATGCTGTTGCTATGCAACCTCTTGCTGGCTTGTTAGCATAACAAATTACTAGCTAGACATTTTGCGATTTCGACTGTAAATTCAATATGGGGTGCGTTCGTAAAGCGTTGTCCGTTGGTAAATCCAGAGCGTTTCGGTCTCGGAGCCCACACTAGACGCTCTGGCCAAGGAGTAGGGTTGATCCGAGCGTTCTGTTCTCACAATGGCAGTCAAGCACCCAAGCTAACTGGCTAGCTACCTCCAGACACAAATGAGAGAAACCCTCACTCTGACCATTTTACTCACCCTAGCAGAGCTGGTTAGGCAGTTTTCATTTTATGTAGAGTGTTGGTGACTAACTGTGCTGCAGGCAACAATTTAATAACGCTTTTTTCCCTTGACAACGTTTACTGACACCGGCCATATTCAACGCGTTTCATTCAGCTATTCTGTGCACTGGCACACAGATGGGAGATGGCGACTCTACCACTTAGCTAAGAATGATGTGAATAATCAAGTCAATAAACATTGGGTAGTTAGCTAGATAGTTAATATACTACCTGGCAAGTTCAATGTTATTAGTAGCCAACTACCGTTAGGTAGCTAGCTAACAGCCCGGTACATACTGCTGAATGACATGCTGTGGTTCGTAAGGACAGCGTAGCTAATAAATTGTCAGCCAACATAACATTTAACTTGTTTGAAAAGTCATTACATTGCTCAACATTTTCCTAAAGCAATTCATTTCTATCTGCTCTCGTCGGCCATTTTCCTCAAATCTGAAAACGTCGGTGAAGCCACGCCCATTTTCTGAAGAATTGCATTATGGTCCCTAAAAGCACAGAAATAGTGTCCACTGCTTGTATACTTCATATTTAGGTGAATTTAGTACGACATCCAGGAACGTTTGGCATACTATATCCAATAAGTACTTAACTACATACTCAATGTTACATCACAAATAGTACAGCTAGTATGAGTATTTGAACACAGCTCTGGGATCACCTCTGGAAATCACTCCATGGGGTTAGGTTATGCTCCATGGGGTTAGGTTATGCTCCATGGGGATTAGGGAATGCCATTTAGGACTGAGGTATAGTCTTTAGCATCCTGTCTTTACAGCCATTAAATTAACATTAGGACCAACATATAAAACCATTACAGAATGGATAAGTTATAACAGGGTCAATCTATAGCATAGCATATCCTATACAATAAAACACACACACACACCTCAGCATTCTCAGGACCTCCATGACAGAATGACAGTACAGGATAAATCTCAATGCAACACAAGCTGATGGGAGTCTGTGGTAGTGTCCCAAATTACACCCTATTCCCTATATAGTCCACTACTGTAGACCAGGGCCCATAGGGAGGCCCATAGGGCTCTGGGCAAAAGCAGTGTAATTTATAGGGAATAATTTATAGGGAATAGGTTGCCATTTGGGACTGGTTCATCTTAATAACCCTGGTCACCTGGGCTGGAGCCAGAGAACCAGACAACCTGGGGTTTTGAACCACCCCCAGGGGTAGAGGCTGATCTGCCGCGGGCTCTACCCAGCCAAGGAGCTTCGAACCCTGGGTAGGAGGGGCAGTACCCTCCCTGGGTCTCCATGAGTGGGTAGGAGGTGGTAGTCATTTCTCACTTGCTGAGGGTGGAGTTGCAGACAGCACAAACAAACACCGTCTCTCTCTGGGCATCTGGAGCTGGGAGGGAGGTAAAGAGGCATTACATGAGAAAGGGGAGGCATCTGGAGCTGGGAGGGAGGTAAAGAGGCATTACATGAGAAAGGGGAGGCAGAGGGAGATGGGAGGGAGGTAAAGAGGCATTACATGAGAAAGGGGAGGCAGAGGGAGATGGGTGGGAGGTAAAGAGGCATTACATGAGAAAGGGGAGGCAGAGGGAGCTGGGAGGGAGGTAAAGAGGCATTACATGAGAAAGGGGGAGGCATCTGGAGCTGGGAGGGAGGTAAAGAGGCATTACATGAGAAAGGGGCAGGCATTACATGAGAAAGGGGAGGCAGAGGGAGATGGGAGGGAGGTAAAGAGACATTACATGAGAAAGGGGAGGCATCTGGAGCTGGGAGGGAGGTAAAGAGACATTACATGAGAAAGGTGAGGCAGAGGGAGATGGGAGGTAAAGAGGCATTACATGAGAAAGGGGAGGCAGAGGAAGATGGGGAATGAGAGAAGGTGTAAAATAGAAGAGATTTTGTTTTTAAAATCAACTGATGTCTTCGGAGACCTTATTTATCATTTCAAGTATAGAAATACCATAATAGCATGTTGTGTGTGTGTGTTTCTCTCTCACCTGTGACACCCATGCAGGCCTTGAGGACCTTGTAGGAGCAGCATCTGGAGCAGAAGCTGTTGCCACAGTTACTACAGCTCCGCTGAAACAGCAGAGGTCACGATGACATCATCATCATTGTTATGTCCCAAACTGAACCCTATTCCAGGGTTGGGGCCAATTTGAAATGAAGTGGGTGAATTCAGGAAGTAAAGTGAAACTCTAACCCCAACCCTGTCCTATTCCCTACCTAGTTCACTACTTGTGACCAGGGCCCATAGGACTCTGTTCTAAAGTGGTAGATTATATAGGGAATAGGATGCCATTTGGGACCCACACCAGGTTCCACACATAGTTATTAAACAACCTACAGTATTACTGCTTTGCTTTATCTTGGCCAGGTCGCAGTTAACTAGCCTCCCTGGTTCAATAAAGGTGAAATAAAAAAAACGACATATGATTGTATTTATTGGTGGTTTAAAAACAGGTGTAAAGCTCTTACCCTTCTCTTCACCACTGAGAAGACTGCACTGCAGCTGGAACAGTTACCTTGGGGATGAGAGAGGGGGGGGGGGGAGGGAAAGAGAGAGGGGGGGAAAGAGAGAGAGGGAGGGAAAGAGAGAGAGGGAGGGAAAGAGGGAGAGAAAGAGGGAGAGAGAAAGAGGGGGGGATATTTAATTTCTATGAAGACTAGCTACTAAACCCACCTCTTAAGTAGGGTTGAGGTGAGGAAGAAGAAGATGAACAGAGGGACGAAGGGTAGACTGACCTGTGTTGTTGGTGGGGTAGCGTTTGCGTAGCTTCTCCGTCAGTTTGGACACCTTACTGCGGATTGGCTCGTTGCGGCTCAGCAGACCGTTGTCTGAGGTGATGGAGATGGTGTCCAAATCTGAACTTATGTCATCATCCTCCTGTAGGGGGGGGGGGGCAGAATGGGGGGAGGAGGAGAAGAGAAGGGTTAAGTTACTAAAGAGCAGTTAAAGGCAGCAGCTTTGTGGGAACTACAAACCATAGCCCCTAAACCCTACACCCTGCTCCCTGAACCTTACACCATAGCCCCTAAACCCTACACCCTGAACCCTACTCCTCCAACCGATCTCTTCCATGGTTTAGGTGGATGTGTTTCTCAACGTCAACAGCAGAGGGAGTAGAGAGCACACAGGCAGCAAAACCCCACTAACACAAAACCATACACATCATCCTCCAAGGCAGGGGTGTCCAACTCCTTCCATGGAGGGCCCAGAGTCTGTTGGTTTTGGGGGTTTTCCTGTCCAACCTACACAACCAGGTGAGGCCAGTTCCTTACTAACCAATGAGCTCAATTCATCAATCAAGTCAAAGGAAGGAGTGAAAGCCTACAGACTGGGACCTCTGTGGAATGAGTTTGAAACGTGCTACCAGACATGCTCCAGATCAGTTGTACAGTTCACACCCTTATGGTTAAGGTTAGTATTAGATGAAGCTAAGCTGATCCTAGATCTGTGCCTATATATTGCCCTAAAAGACGAGGGCTGGTACACCTTAGGCAAGAAACGTATTGGGAAGTGGCAGGGCACCTTAAGCTCCGCCCTCAGACGACATTGCACCTGTCTACGTAGACGGTGCAAGAGGCGTGCGTCACTACAGTCCCTGGTTCGAATCCAGGCTTTATCACATCCGGCCGGTGATTGGGAGTCCCATAGGGCGGCGCACAATTGGCCCAGCGTCGCCCGGGTTTGGCAGTCTTAGTGCACTACTTTTGACCAGAGCCCTATGTAGCATGAGATGGATGTGTCCTATTTGCATCCTTACAGTGAAGTGCACAACCATGCTAGAAACACGTCACACAATACACACACACATTACAACGCCACCCTTGTGTGTGTACTCAGGTGCAGTGACCAACTCAGAGCATGCTCATCCAATGGTTTGCTGGAATAATGCAGACATGCCCAGACTACATTGAGAATGAGGCCGATTGTATGAATGATGATTAGTGCTATGTATATATATATATATATAAATAATGACATTAGTGCTATATATAATGACAGTGCTATATATAATGACATTAGTGCTATATATAATGACATTAGTGCTATATATAATGACATTAGTGCTATATATAATGACATTAGTGCTATATATAAAGTGCTATATATAATGACATTAGTGCTATATATAATGACATTAGTGCTATATATAATGACATTAGTGCTATATATAATATACATACATATATATAATGACATTAGTGCTATATATAATATACATACATATATATAATGACACTAGTCCTATATGTAATGATAGTGTTATATATAATGACATTAGTCCTATATGTAATGATAGTGTTATATATAATGACATTAGTCCTATATGTAATGATAGTGTTATATATAATGACATTAGTCCTATATGATAGTGTTATATATAATGATATCCTATATGTAATGATAATATATAATGACATTAGTCCTATATGTAATGATAGTGTTATATATAATGACATTAGTCCTATATGTAATGATAGTGTTATATATAATGACATTAGTCCTATATGTAATGATAGTGTTATATATAATGACATTAGTCCTATATGTAATGATAGTGTTATATATAATGACATTAGTCCTATATGTAATGATAGTGTTATATGTAATGACATTAGTGGTATAGATGTGAAGTTATAGTCCTGATGGCATAATGGTAACATAACCAGTGATGGTAACAACAGCACTAAGGTGTAAAGACATCCCACTACCCATGCAGACAGGACCCAACTGAGGTGTGTACCCTATACACCCCCCCCCCCCCTCTCACCACAAACAGGGTGAGGGAAGGGGGTGAACTAGACTTACCACTAAAGCAAAGGGAGTCTCCTTGTTAGGATGGAGAGGAACAAAACACACACTGGAGCAGATTACACACACCCCCCATATGTATCTAACACACCGTATCTATCTAACGTAAACACAGCAGATTACACACACACCCCCCCATATGTATCTAACACACCGTATCTATCTAACGTAAACACAGCAGATTACACACACACCCCCCCATATGTATCTAACACACCGTATCTATCTAACGTAAACACAGCAGATTACACACACACCCCCATATGTATCTAACACACCGTATCTATCTAAAACACAGCAGATAAACACAGCAGAAACACACACACACCCCCCATATGTATCTAACACACCGTATCTATCTAACGTAAACACAGCAGAAACACACACACCCCCACCCCATATGTATCTAACACACCGTATCTATCTAACGTAAACACCCACACACCCCCATATGTATATGTATCTAACACACCGTATCTATCTAACGTAAACACAGCAGATTACACACACACCCCCATATGTATCTATGTACTAACACACGTATCTATCTAACGTAAACACAGCAGATCTAACGTAAACACAGCAGATTACACACACACCCCCCATATGTATCTAACACACCGTATCTATCTAACGTAAACACAGCAGATTACACACACACCCCCCCTAACACACCGTATATGTATCAACACACACACCCCCATATGTATCTATCTAACGTAAACACAGCAGATTACACACACACCCCCTATATGTATCTAACACACTATCTAACGTATCTATCTAACGTAAACACAGCAGATTACACACACACCCCCCATATGTATCTAACACACTATCGTATCTATCTAACGTAAACACAGCAGATTACACACACACCCCCATATGTATCTAACACACCGTATCTATCTAACGTAAACACAGCAGATCTACTACACACACCCCCCATATGTATCTAACACACCGTATCTATCTAACGTAAACACAGCAGAAACACACACAGCCCCACATATGTATCTAACACACCGTATCTATCTAACGTAAACACAGCAGATTACACACACACACCCCCCCATATGTATCTAACACACCGTATCTATCTAACGTAAACACAGCAGATTACACACACACCCCCATATGTATCTAAACGTAAACACAGCAGACCGTATCTATCTAACGTAAACACAGCAGATTACACACACACCCCCATATGTATCTAACACACCGTATCTATCTAACGTAAACACAGCAGATTACACACACACCCCCCATATATGTATCTAACACACCGTATCTATCTAACGTAAACACAGCAGATTACACACACATATGTATCTAACACACCGTATCTATCTAACGATTACACACACACCCCCATATGTATCTAACACACCGTATCTATCTAACTAAACACAGCAGTAAACACAGCAGATTACACACACACCCCCCCCATATATGTATCTAACACACCGTATCTATCTAACGTAAACACAGCAAAACACACACACATCTAACGTAAAGCAGATTACACACACACCCCCCATATGTATCTAACACACAGCAGATATCTATCTAAACGTAAACACAGCAGATTAACACACACACAGATTACCCCCCCCCATATGTATCTAACACACCGTATCTATCTAACGTAAACACAGAAACACACATCTATCTAACGATTTACACACACCCCCCCCCCCATATGTATCTAACACACCGTATCTATCTAACGTAAACACAGCAGAACACACACACCCCCCATATGTATCTAACACACCGTATCTATCTAACGTAAACACAGCAGATTACACACACCCCCCCATATGTATCTAACACACCGTATCTATCTAACGTAAACACAGCAGATTACACACCCCCCATATGTATCTAACACACTATCTATCTAACGTAAACACAGCAGATTACACACACCCCCCCATATGTATCTAACACACCGTATCTATCTAACGTAAACACAGCATGTACACACACACCCCCATATGTATCTAACACACCGTATCTATCTAACGTAAACACAGCAGATTACACACACACCCCCATATGTATCTAACACACCGTATCTATCTAACGTAAACACAGCAGATTAACACACACACCCCAGCAGATTACACACACCCCCCGTATATGTATCTAACACACCGTATCTATCTAACGTAAACACAGCAGAAACACACACACTGGAGCAGATTACACACACCCCCCATATGTATCTAACACACCGTATCTATCTAACGTAAACACAGCAGAAACACACACACTGGATATGTATTACACACACACCCCCATATGTATCTAACACACCGTATCTATCTAACGTAAACACAGCAGAAACACACACACTGGATTACACACACACCCCCATATGTATCTAACCACCGTATCTATCTATAAACACAGCAGAAACACACACACTGTATCTAACACACCGTATCTATCTAACGTAAACACAGCAGATTACACACACACCCCCATATGTATCTAACACACCTAACGTAAACACAGTATCTATCTAACACACCGTAAAACAAACAGCAGATTAACACACACACTATCTAACGTAAACACAGCAGATTACACACACACCCCCATATGTATCTAACACACCGTATCTATCTAAAACACAGCAGAAAACACAGCTGGAGATTACACACACACCCCCCCATATGTATCTAACACACCGTATCTATCTAACGTAAACACAGCAGAAACACACACACTTTACACACACACCCCCATATGTATCTAACACACCGTATCTATCTAACGTAAACACAGCAACACACACCCCCCCCCCATATGTAACACACACACAGCAGATTACACACACACCCCCATATGTATCTAACACACCGTATCTATCTAACGTAAACACAGCAGAAACACACACACTGGATTACAGATTACACACCCCCCCCCATATGTATCTAACACACCGTATCTATCTAACGTAAACACAGCAGAAACACACACACCCCCATATGGAGCAGATTACACACACACCCCCATATGTATCTAACACACTATCTAACGTATCTATCTAAACGTAAACACAGCAGCACACACTGGAAGATTACACACACACCCCCATATGTATCTAACACACCGTATCTATCTAACGTAAACACAGTCAGATTACACACACCCCCATATGTATCTAACACACCGTATCTATCTAACGTAAACACAGCAGAAACACACACACCCATGGAGCTAACACAAACACAGCAGAAACAGATCTATCTAACGTAAACAATATTGAACTGGCCATAGTATCTGCACTAGATGCATAACGTAAACACAGTGCAGAGCACGTAGACTATCTAACGCACAGCAGATTACACACACACCCCCCCCATATGGTATCTATCTAACGTAAACAGATTCACTTCAATGAAACCTGGTGGTCTATTTCTAACACACCGTATCTGTAGATTGGATCGTGCAGCTCAACACCACTGAACAGTGTGATGAAGTATCTAACACACCGTATGGTCTATTTCTAGTGTGTAGATTGGAACGTGCAGCTCAACACCACTGAACAGTGTGATGACGTGGTCTATTTCTAGTGTGTAGATTGGAACGTGCAGCTCAACACCACTGAACAGTGGGATGAAGTGGTGGTCTATTTCTAGTGTGTAGATTGGAACGTGCAGCTCAACACCACTGAACAGTGGGATGACGGGGTCTATTTCTATTGTGTAGATTGGAACGTGCAGCTCAACACCACTGAACAGTGGGATGACGTGGTGGTCTATTTCTATTGTGTAGATTGGAACGTGCAGCTCACACCACTGAACAGTGGGATGACGTGGTCTATTTCTAGTGTGTAGATTGGAGTGGAACAGTGGGATGACGGGTCTATTTCTATGTGTGTAACACACCGTATCTATTGGAACGAGCTCACACCACTGAACAGTGGGATGACGTGGTCTATTTCTAGTGTGTAGATTGGAACGTGCAGCTTGTGACAGTGTGTAAACACAGCAGAAACGTGGCGTGGTCTATTTCTAGTGTGTAGATTGGACTCACACACACTGAACAGTGTGATGACGTGGTCTATTTCTAGTGTGTAGATTGGACCGTGCAGCTCACACCACTGAACAGTGGGATGACGTGGTCTATTTCTAGTGTGTAGATTGGAACGTGCAGCTCACACCACTGAACAGTGGGATGACGTGGTCTATTTCTAGTGTGTAGATTGGAACGTGCAGCTCACACCACTGAACAGTGGGATGACGTGGTCTATTTCTAGTGTGTAGATTGGACCGTGCAGCTCACACCACTGAACAGTGGGATGACGGGGTTTGAGCTCTGCTCATGCCAGCAAAACGTTAAGCTTCCAGTGTAGCAGGTAAAGAACGAGGGTTCTCTCCACGTCCCCGTGTAGCTCCTGTGCAACACACACCACTGCAATACACACACACACACACACACTTACAGGTCTTTGACCTCGGTCATGACGCCGTGTAACACTGAACTGTCTGAGATAGTCCTAAATATTCAATTCAAATCACAATTTATTGGTCACATACACATATTTAGCAGATGTTAATGCAGGTGTAGCGAAATGCTTGTAACACACACACACAACTTAGTAACTGGGCTGAGTAGTTGAACTGTCACAGAACTTTATCAACAAATAAAAACAAAAATTATTTGTCGCAATTGTTAATTAATGTGTCCTGTTTCTAATGCTGTAATACCACAGCCCGACAGACATGGGGAGCCACTCACCTGCAGGGAGATATGGGGCTCCTGAGTCAACTGAGAGTGGAGGGAGGTAGAAACAGAAAAGGAAATGAATCATCAGAAGGACAGGAAGTTGTCAGCCAGCGACAGAAGGAAGAAGGAGAAGAAGCTGTGTTCCAACACAATCTTTTCCCTTCTGATTTGACAATGACATGGATAAGGTCAAAGGAAGGTGGGCCTAGTGGATTATTTGGTTCTCCCATCCTACCATGTTAGATCTGTGAAGACTGAGTGGAAGGCATGGAGGCAGCGTTCAAACAGGGCCAGAGTGAGAGTGGTGCAATTGCCAATAAAGTTATATCAAATCAAAACTACATGGCCTAAGACCTGACCAGAGAGAGAGAGGTCAGGATGAAAAACCAGTCAGATAATGAGACATGAAGGAATAAAGTCGAGATAACGGTTGATTTAGTTTTTACCTCGATGGCATCTTTGAACTCATCATCAGGCTCTGCCTCCTCAGCCTCCTCTACGCTGCCCGGGGACAGGTCCTACACACCACACACAATAATGATATACATGTAAGAGAAGAGGATTATTGCAGAACACTGATCTGTAATGTTTTAATGTACACCATTGATCCAAATATACAGACTCTATTTATACATCCACCCCTTCCTCTCTCTCCCTACCCCTGTTTCTCTCTCCTCCCACCCACCCACCCACCCACCCTCTCTCTCTCTCTCTCGCTCTCTCTCCTCCCACCCTGTCTCTCCCTCCCTCCCTCCCCCTGTTTCTCTCTCCTCCCACCCTGTCTCTCCCTCCCTCCCTCCCCCCCTGTTTCTCTCTCCTCCCACCCTGTCTCTCCCTCCCTCCCTCCCTCCCCCCTGTTTCTCTCTCCTCCCACCCTGTCTCTCCCTCCCTCCCTCCCTCCCCCTGTTTCTCTCTCCTCCCACCCTGTCTCTCCCTCCCTCCCTCCCCCGTTTCTCTCTCCTCCCACCCTGTCTCTCCCTCCCTCCCTCCCCCCCGTTTCTCTCTCCTCCCACCCTGTCTCTCCCTCCCTCCCTCCCCCCGTTTCTCTCTCCTCCCACCCTGTCTCTCCCTCCCTCCCTCCCCCCGTTTCTCTCTCCTCCCACCCTGTCTCTCCCTCCCTCCCTCCCCCTGTTTCTCTCTCCTCCCACCCTGTCTCTCCCTCCCTCCCTCCCCCTGTTTCTCTCTCCTCCCACCCTGTCTCTCCCTCCCTCCCTCCCCCCCTGTTTCTCTCTCCTCCCACCCTGTCTCTCCCTCCCTCCCCCTGTTTCTCTCTCCTCCCACCCTGTCTCTCCCTCCCTCCCTCCCTCCCCCGTTTCTCTCTCCTCCCACCCTGTCTCTCCCTCCCTCCCTCCCCCTGTTTCTCTCTCCTCCCACCCTGTCTCTCTCTCCCTCCCTCCCCCTGTTTCTCTCTCCTCCCTCCCTCCCCCCCTCCCCCTGTTTCTCTCTCCTCCCCCTCCCCCCGTTTCTCTCTCCCTCCCTCCCTCCCCCTGTTTCTCTCTCCTCCCACCCTGTCTCTCCCTCCCTCCCTCCCCCTGTTTCTCTCTCCTCCCACCCTGTCTCTCCCTCCCTCCCCCTGTTTCTCTCTCCTCCCACCCTGTCTCATCCTCCCTCCCTTCCCCTGTTTCTCTCCTCCCACCCTGTCTCTCTCTCTCTCTCTCTCTCACTCCCTCCCTACCCATTTCTCTCCCCCACCACTTCTCTCTCTGTCCATACCTCTAAGCTGGTAGCAGTGGGAGTCCGGTCCAGGCTGCTGTGGTCCGGTTCTGTGAGGTCCATCTCTCCTTCTGAGGATGGGTTCTGGCCAGACTGGACCACCTCCCTTAGGTCCAACACAACTACACACACAAGAGGGGGAGTGGAACCAGGCTGTTAGAACACAGAACCAACACTTGAGTGTGTGTCTGCCGGGGCGTCAGGGTAGCCTAGTGGTTAGAGTGTTGGACTAGTAACTGAAAGGTTGCAAGTTCAAATCCCCAAGCTGACAAGGTACAAATCTGTTGTTCTGCCCCTGAACAGGCAGTTAACCCACTGTTCCTAGGCCGTCATTGTAAATAAGAATTTGTTCTGGTTAAATAAAAAGGTACAATAAAAATGTTTTTAAAAAAATGTACAGTACCAGTCAAAAGTTTGGACACACCTACTCATTCCAGGGTTTTTCTTTATTTAAAAAAAAACAACATTTTCTACATTGTAGAATAATAGTGAAGACATCAAAACTATGAAATAACACATGGAATCATGTAGCAAGCAAAAAAGTGATAAACAAATCTAAATATATTTTATATTTGAGATTCTTCAAAATGCCAAGAGTGTGCAAAAGCTGTCATCAAGGCAAAGGGTGGCTACTTTGAAGAATCTCAAATATAAAATATATTCTGATTTGTTTATCACTTTTTTGCTTACTACATGATTCCATGTGTTATTTCATAGTTTTGATGTCTTCACTATTATTCTACAATGTAGAAAATTTTAAAAAAATAAAGAAAAACTGTTGAATGAGAAGGTGTGTCCAAACTTTTGACTGGTACTGTATGTGTGTGTACTGACCCCTGCAGAAGTCTCGATTCCACAGGAAGAGTGCAGTAGTGAGACAGGCCAGCACCCAGCCCACAGGGACAGAATACAGCAGCATCAATACAGCTAACAGGCCACCATAGAACCTGAGAGAGAGGAGGGAGAGAGACAGAGAGAGGAGGGAGAGAGAGAGGAGACAGAGAGACAGAGACAGAAGGGAGAGAGAGAGACAGAGACAGGAGGGAGAGAGAGACAGGACAGAGAGAGAGAGAGTGAGAGATAGAGACAGAGAGAGAGAGAGAGAGGAGGGAGAGAGAGACAGAGACAGAAACAGAGAGAGAGAGAGAGAGAGAGAGAGAGAGACAGAGAGACACTCAGGCACACACAAACAACCCTAACCAGTCTGTCGGGAGCTCTGTAAGTACAGATAAGATGTGTGATGATATCTATGGTGAATGTAGAGGGGTTGAGTTACTGTCCTGGAGAACAAGGACACACACACAGTGTTGCTGATCTGGAGGACTCAGAGTGGCTCCAAGGACACACACAGACAGTGTTACTGACCTAGAGGACTCAGAGTGGCTCTCCCAGTACAGGAGCTTGTAGACGGACTCAGCAGACAGGCAGGCATGAGACAACAGGTCATCTAGCTGCTTTAACCTGTGGACACGGACACACACACACACATAGAGACACCCGGACATGCACATGCGTGCACGCACACAGGCACACACACAGGGATAGTAAATAAATTAACTTGGTTTTATAAACTGGAAGGCCAAACTCACACACTCACTCACTCACTCACTCACTCACTCACTCACTCACTCACTCACTCACAGGTCCTTGACTTCCAACATGGCGTCCTGTCTGGTGAGCTGAATGTTCTGGAGGTCCTTACGATGCACCGCGTGGCACCGCCTCTTCTGTTGCTCCGCCTCCGACGCCCCGCCCCCACACCTGTCCTGCAGGTAACCCAGGGCAGCCGGGGCAGACACCCCCAGAACACACACAGAGAACCACCCCACTGGAGGGCAGGAGAGAAACTGACTGTCACATTTGATATATATCACATTGTTATACACACTCAGTTGTATGTGGTAGTAGTTCATATAGCAGTGTGTGTGTGTGTGTGTGTGTGTATTACCCAGCATTAGCTCACCTTCACTCAGAGTGAGGAAGAGGATGTTGAGCAGTACACAGACCAGTAGTGAGCACAGAGGCATCCTCCACCTGCAATACACCACACAGTCATACTGACCTAGGATCAGTTTAGTGTCCTCAAGTCCTATCCTCAACCATTAGGGTGGAGGAACTAAAAACTGACCTCCGATCAGTGTCTATGGTAAACACTGACTCACCCCAGTAGGTAGCAGGCTGTACAAATCACACACTGACTCATGACTCAACTACGCTCATTAGAGCAGGGCTGGAGCAAAAGCCTCACCTGCAGACCAGCTCCACAGCCCAGATCTAGGATCAGTCTACCCTCCCTACATTAGCCCAGTAGGTAGAGTGCCAGCTCCACAGCCCAGATCTAGGATCAGTCTACCCTCCCTACATTAGCCCAGTAGGTAGAGTGCCAGCTCCACAGCCCAGATCTAGGATCAGTCTACCCTCCCTACATTAGCCCAGTAGGTAGCATGCCAGCTCCACATCCCAGATCTAGGATCAGTCTACCCTCCCTACATTAGCCCAGTAGGTAGAGTGCCAGCTCCACATCCCAGATCTAGGATCAGTCTAACCTCCCTACATTAGCCCAGTAGGTAGAGTGCCAGCTCCACATCCCAGATCTAGGATCAGTCTACCCTCCCTACATTAGCCCATTAGGTAGAGTGCCAGCTCCACAGCCCAGATCTAGGATCAGTCTACCCTCCCTACATTAGCCCAGTAGGTAGAGTGCCAGCTCCACAGCCCAGATCTAGGATCAGTCTACCCTCCCTACATTAGCCCAGTAGGTAGAGTGCCAGCTCCACATCCCAGATCTAGGATCAGTCTACCCTCCCTACATTAGCCCAGTAGGTAGAGTGCCAGCTCCACAGCCCAGATCTAGGATCAGTCTACCCTCCCTACATTAGCCCAGTAGGTAGAGTGCCAGCTCCACATCCCAGATCTAGGATCAGCATACCCTCCCTGGAACCATTAGGGTGAAGAAACTCAAATCTGACAGGTCAGTGTCTAGGCCCATAGGAAACCTCATCTTACTCCCTTCACTAGCCCAGTAGGTAGAGCGAATCAGTCTACTCTCCCAACTCTCCTATTCGTTATCACCATTGGAAAAACTAAAAACCGATCTTAAATGTATCCTCTCACCCCAGTAGGTAGCGGGCCAGCTCCAACGTGTCAGTGAGAGGCTCCAGAAACAGGGCCATCCTCTTGTAAGACACCACCATCTTGAGCAGGTCAAAGGTCGCGACCTGGCGGGGGCCAGGGCTTCCCAAATCTGAGGGTGACCCCGCGGGTGAGCCAGGGGTGTCTTTAGGGGGTAGAGACACCAGGGTGTCGTCCCCCCTGTCACCCACCCCCGGACCACCCTGACAGGGGTCCTGACATGCCCCTACTCCAGGCTTCATCCCGACTAGAGTGGGGGAGAAAGGGGGACATAAACAGAGGGGGTAGATAAAGGGAGTGAGAGACACAGACAGACAGACAGAGACACAGACAGACATTATTTATCTTGTTCCTTTGCACCCCAGTATCTCTACTTGCACATTCATATTCTGCACATCTATCACTCCAGTGTCTAATTGCTATATTGTAATTACTTCGCCACCATGGCCTATTTATTGCCTTACCTCCCTTATCTCACCTCATTTGCACTCACTGTATATAGACTTTTGTTTTCTACTGTATTATTGACTGTATGTTTCCATGTGTAACTCTGTGTTGTTGTTTGTGTCACACTGCTTTGCTTTATCTTGGCCAGATCGCAGTTGTAAATGAGAACGTGTTCTCAACTAGCCTCCCTGTCTAAATAAAGGTCAAATAAAATAAAAAAGACAGAGAGAGAAACACAGAGGGACACGACAAGATGTTCATATTTTATTTTCATGTCCGTCTGTTGCTCTAGCTAGCATTTCCTGAATATGTTACGCTGTGCAAACACTCACTCACTAGCTAGCTATCAGTGGAAAGAGGAAGGGTGCAATCACGAGCCTGGACGATCAAAGTAAATCTACCAGACCTGATTTAATGACGATTTAATCATGGATCTTCTAATGCTACTGAGAAACGTGACTGCAGACTTGTGTTCGGCTGACATGAAATGGGTCATGAAACAATAGGACTGCAACAGGCCAAAACACTGCGGTGTTAAATATGGGTTCTATATCACATGTTGATGAAAATACATTGTTGTCACACATAGCTAGTGTTTTCTAACGTTACACAACAACAGCTGTCATCCAAATCGCATGTAGCCACCTGGCGAAATTGTAACTTAAACTAACCAGCTAGTGATTGACATAACATTAACATGTAATATTTGCAACAATCAATATATATGAATAATAAGGCAAGAAATGCAACATTACCTGACTAGCGGGCAAAGTGTAAAAAACCCGTAGTTAGCGAATATGAAAGCAATTCTCGATCGTCAACACGATGAATGTAGGAAGAGACGCGTCACACACGCCCGTGTAGACAGTCTTCACAGTCTTCTTGTTATGAAGTCAATCAATTGTTTTCGCTATTCAAATCGATGTTATTGAGTTGACGATGTTTTGTGTTGTATACATGTTTGGGAAAGTATTTGTTTTAAGCAAATAATGCCTGCCTGCCAACTGCGAGAGAAAAGTAATCACTTCCGCAATCAAATCCGACTGGCCAATAGAACGCAGAGCGAACCGATGATGGAGAGAGTAGATTAAAGAAAATATCGTAGCTGTCAAATCACGTCAATCTGACGTCCATTTGTGGGGGAAATAAACTACATCAATAATTTCTCTCTAAATGAAATATTTTACTAAGATACTCACCCAAAACGGTGTAATGAAAAATATAATAGTATTGACAAAAAGAGTGACTAGTGTTGTGGAAATTGTAATCAATAATGAGGAGAGAGAAGGTCAATCACCAATCACGATATGCATTTATTCACAATTTATTAGTAAGGGAGCATGTCACACCAAACATACATGAATGCAGTGAGTGCTCACTGAGTGGAGTGGAGTGAGCCTCTGGGTTATATACTCTCTCAGGATAGGTCAGGATAGGTGGGACCTCAGAGATGACATACAATGGTTCCAGACACTAACCCCATACATCCTGTTCCAGACACTAACCCCACACATCCTGATCCAGACACTAACCCCACACATCCTGTTCCAGACACTAACCCCACACATCCTGTGCCAGACACTAACCCCACACATCCTGTTCCAGACACTAACCCCACACATCCTGTGCCAGACACTAACCCCACACATCCTGTTCCAGACACTAACCCCACACATCCTGTTCCAGACACTAACCCCACACATCCTGTTCCAGACACTAACCCAACACATCCTGTTCCAGACACTAACCCCACACATCCTGTTCCAGACACTAACTCCACACATCCTGTTCCAGACACTAACTCCACACATCCTGTGCCAGACACTAACCCCACACATCCTGTTCCAGACACTAACCCCACACATCCTGTTCCAGACACTAACCCCACACATCCTGTTCCAGACACTAACCCTACACATCCTGTGCCAGACACTAACCCCACACATCCTGTTCTAGACACTAACTCCACACATCCTGTTCCAGACACTAACTCCACACATCCTGTTCCAGACACTAACCCCACACATCCTGTTCCAGACACTAACCCCACACATCCTGTTCCAGACACTAACCCCACACATCCTGTTCCAGACACTAACCCCACACATCCTGTTCCAGACACTAACCCCACACATCCTGTGCCAGACTTTAGGCCCCAAATCCAAGGAACTTGTTGTTTTGTTCAGTACTAAGAACTTAAAAGGACACTTGTTGTTACTTAGTTCCACCTTGCTAGGAGGGGGTGACTGATGCACATACATTGTTGTTACTTAGTTCCACCTTGATAGGAGGGGGTGACTGATGCACAGACACTTGTTGTTACTTCATTCCACCTTGCTAGGAGGGAGTGACTGATGCACAGACACTTGTTGTTACTTAGTTTCCACCTTGCTAGGAGGGGGTGACTGATGCACAGACACTTGTTGTTACTTCATTCCACCTTGCTAGGAGGGGGTGACTGATGCACAGACACTTGTTGTTACTTAGTTTCCACCTTGCTAGGAGGGGGTGACTGATGCACATACACTTGTTGTTACTTAGTTCCACCTTGCTAGGAGGGGGTGACTGATGCACAGACACTTGTTGTTACTTAGTTCCACCTTGCTAGGAGGGGGTGACTGATGCAGACACTTGTTGTTACTTAGTTCCACCTTGCTAGGAGGGGGTGACTGATGCACAGAGACTTGTTGTTACTTAGTTCCACCTTGCTAGGAGGGGGTGACTGATGCACAGAGACTTGTTGTTACTTAGTTCCACCTTGCTAGGAGGGGGTGACTGATGCACAGAGACTTGTTGTTACTTAGTTTCCACCTTGCTAGGAGGGGGTGACTGATGCACAGACACTTGTTGTTACTTAGTTCCACCTTGCTAGGAGGGGGTGACTGATGCACAGAGACTTGTTGTTACTTAGTTCCACCTTGCTAGGAGGGGGTGACTGATGCACAGACACTTGTTGTTACTTAGTTCCACCTTGATAGGAGGGGGTGACTGATGCACAGACACTTGTTGTTACTTAGTTCCACCTTGCTAGGAGGGGGTGACTGATGCACAGACACTTGTTGTTACTTAGTTCCACCTTGCTAGGAGGGGGTGACTGATGCAGACACTTGTTGTTACTTAGTTCCACCTTGCTAGGAGGGGGTGACTGATGCACAGAGACTTGTTGTTACTTAGTTCCACCTTGCTAGGAGGGGGTGACTGATGCAGAGACTTGTTGTTACTTAGTTCCACCTTGCTAGGAGGGGGTGACTGATGCACAGACACTTGTTGTTACTTCGTTCCACCTTGCTAGGAGGGGGTGACTGATGCACAGACACTTGTTGTTACTTCGTTCCACCTTGCTAGGAGGGGGTGACTGATGCACAGACACTTGTTGTTACTTCGTTCCACCTTGCTAGGAGGGGGTGACTGATGCACAGACACTTGTTGTTACTTAGTTCCACCTTGCTAGGAGGGGGTGACTGATGCAGACACTTGTTGTTACTTAGTTTCCACCTTGATAGGAGGGGGTGACTGATGCACAGACACTTGTTGTTACTTAGTTTCCACCTTGCTAGGAGGGGGTGACTGATGCACAGAGACTTGTTGTTACTTAGTTCCACCTTGATAGGAGGGGGTGACTGATGCAGACACTTGTTGTTACTTAGTTTCCACCTTGCTAGGAGGGGGTGACTGATGCACAGACACTTGTTGTTACTTAGTTCCACCTTGCTAGGAGGGGGTGACTGATGCAGACACTTGTTGTTACTTAGTTCCACCTTGCTAGGAGGGGGTGACTGATGCACAGAGACTTGTTGTTACTTAGTTCCACCTTGCTAGGAGGGGGTGACTGATGCAGAGACTTGTTGTTACTTAGTTCCACCTTGCTAGGAGGGGGTGACTGATGCACAGACACTTGTTGTTACTTCGTTCCACCTTGCTAGGAGGGGGTGACTGATGCACAGACACTTGTTGTTACTTCGTTCCACCTTGCTAGGAGGGGGTGACTGATGCACAGACACTTGTTGTTACTTCGTTCCACCTTGCTAGGAGGGGGTGACTGATGCACAGACACTTGTTGTTACTTAGTTCCACCTTGCTAGGAGGGGTGACTGATGCAGACACTTGTTGTTACTTAGTTTCCACCTTGATAGGAGGGGGTGACTGATGCACAGACACTTGTTGTTACTTAGTTTCCACCTTGCTAGGAGGGGGTGACTGATGCACAGAGACTTGTTGTTACTTAGTTCCACCTTGATAGGAGGGGGTGACTGATGCAGACACTTGTTGTTACTTAGTTTCCACCTTGCTAGGAGGGGGTGACTGATGCAGACACTTGTTGTTACTTAGTTTCCACCTTGATAGGAGGGGGTGACTGATGCAGACACTTGTTGTTACTTAGTTTCCACCTTGCTAGGAGGGGGTGACTGATGCACAGACACTTGTTGTTACTTAGTTCCACCTTGCTAGGAGGGGGTGACTGATGCACAGACATTGTGGAGACAAGTGATTGGTTGCCATTACTCACGCCATCCCTTCACTTGGGTTGCAATAGGTAAAGACACATTCAGATATGGAAACAATGTTTCCTTCTGGCCTCCTTTGCCATATTCCCTTTTTGATATTCTGCATAGCATCAGGGACATGTGACAGACAAGCCTGACTTCTTCCCTCTCTGGACCCCAGATGACTTGAGGCCCATATGAGGGAGGAAGTGCAGCTGCCAACACCAGACTCCAAAAGGAGACATTCTAATAACAAGAGTTTCAACAATATAAACATATTCTGCAGATAAGACATCTTAATTATCTATGTTACTTAGCTAATGTCTCCATTCGGAGTCTGGTGTTGGCAGCTGCACTTCCTCCCACTAGGCTAAATTCTTATTTTCAATGATGGGCTAGGAACAGTGGGTTAACTTCCTCAGGGGCAGAACGACAGATTTTTTCCTTGTCAGCTCAGGGGTTCGATTTTACAACCTTTCAGTTAACTAGTCCAACGCTCTAACCACTAGGCTACACCGCCCCCCGAAACATCTGCTAATCATGTGTATGTGACCAATAAAAATGTATTTGATTTTAATTTTGATTTCTCGAAAACACTAGCCTGCAGTATTGTAATTATAATATGTTGCTATGACAATTGCATGTGTTCTCAAATATTTTAGAAATGGATGGTCTTCAGAAATGCCTAATGGATTAAAATAGAGCACAATCAGTCAACAACATTGGGCCTATAAGTTAAATACATTGTCCATCCAAGTCGTGCCTGTGATCGGTCCTATGTGGCGCCGTGCACGTTGGTTTGTCTTTCAGAACCATGGTTAGCTACTGGCTCAGTAGTGTGTGTGGCCTCCACGTGCCTGTATGACCTCCCTACAACACCTGGGCATTGTGGCGGATGGTCTCCTGAGGGATCTCCTCTCAGACCTGGACTAAAGCATCCGCCAACTCCTGGACAGTCTGTGGTGCAACGTGGCGTTGGTGGATGGAGCGAGACATGATGTCCCAGATGTGCTCAATTGGATTCAGGTCTGGGGAACAGGCCAGTCCATAGCATCAATGCCTTCCTCTTGCAGGAACTGCTGACACACTCCAGCCACATGAGGTCTAGCATTGTCTTGCATTAGGAGGAACCCAGGGCCAACCGCACCAGCATATGGTCTCACAAGGGGTCTGAGGATCTCATCTCGGTACCTAATGGCAGTCAGGCTACCTCTGGCGAGCACATGGAGGGCTGTGCGGACCCCAAAGAAATGCCACCCCATACCATGACTGACCCACCGCAAAACCGGTCATGTTGGAGGATGTTGCAGGCAGCAGAACGTTCTCCACGGCGTCTCCAGACTGTCACGTCAGTCACATGTGCTCAGTGTGAACCTGCTTTCATCTGTGAAGCGCACAGGGCGCCAGTGGCGAATTTGCCAATCTTGGTGTTCTCTGGCAAATGCCAAACGTCCTGCACGGTGTTGGGCTGTAAGCACAACCCCCACCTGTGGACGTTGGGCCCTCATACCACCCTCATGTAGTCTGTTTCTGACCATTTGAGCAGACACATGCACATTTGTGGCCTGCTGGAGATCATTTTGCAGGGCTTTGGCAGTGCTCCTTCTTGCACAAAGGCGGAGGTAGCGGTCCTGCTGCTGGGTTGTTGCCCTCCTACGGCCTCCTCCACATCTCCTGATGTACTGGCCTGTCTCCTGGTAGCGCCTCCATGTTCTGGACACTACGCTGACCCCCCTCCACACACACACAGGCAGTGCTGAACACAGAGAGAGTGGGTCATCGTCATTTTGGTCAAGGCTCTCTATGGCAGGCTCAGCAACTGAGGGAGCTGACTTAAATGAGTAAGCAGCTGATGAGCCAAAAAGCTGCAAAACATTATCAGGGAGCTGGTGCTCATAGCAAGCCTCACCAGACAGCTTCAGTCCATATCGAATGTACAGGATGGAGTTAAGGGTCTGCAAGGACATCCGATTTCTAAGTTTGCTTTTTACCACCCTCATCTGGCTGAATACTCTCTCAACTTCAGCATTTGACTGTGGCAATGACATCATAGACACAGCATCCATGGCAAGTTCTTGAAACGGGTTGATATCAGCTGCATCCCTGAACTTCCAAATCCCAACACAGAAGCCCAGTGTGTTTTTTTGTCTCATTCCATTTACTAAGATTGATGGCACGCCATTGCTGGACAATCTTGTCTATCTCTGCAGGTGTAACGGCTGTTTGAAGAAGAGGACCAAGGTGCAGCGTGGTACGTGTTCATGATTTTTAATAAAACTGAACACTAGAACCAAAAATAAGAACGCGGAACAAACGAAACAGTTCTGTCTGGTGCAGACACACAAAGCAGAAAATAACTACCCACAAAACACAGGTGCGAAAAGGCTACCTAAGTATGGTTCTCAATCAGAGACAACGAATAAAAAGCGAATAAAAACCAGATATTTGAGGCCGTACTCCTCCTTCAGCACTTTATGGACCCCATTGTTAATCCCCGTCATAACAGAGGCATTTGTCAGTCCCTATCCCCAGGAGTTTCTCTTTTAAGACAACACTTCTCGAGGAAAGCCACAACAGCACGGGCTACAGATTTGGCATCTCCTCCCTCCAACTTAAAAAGCCCCAGAAATGTTTATACAATTGTCTGTTTTGTGTCACTAAAGTACCTTATCACAAGCCCCAGGTACTTAAAAACACCTACATCGGTGGAGTCATCTACATGCTTCTCCAATGTGATCACATGCCAGTATGGAACAGTGTTCAGCGATAGCTGATGGTGGCCTCAGCCTTTTTTAAACCAGAAATGGCAGCTTGTTTTGGGTGGAACTGTTATAAGGCCTTGTCTTTTGAATATGTTTTTGAGTAGTCATGTGTTTTTTTACATTGCTAAGTTTGGCGTAGAAATCAGCTTTACAATACAGGCAGTATGCCCGTGTATCATCTCCAATAAACGGCTTCAACCAGCCTTTGAATTCAGGGTTTGATTCCCACTCCTTTCTGTATTTGAGTGTACAGTTTAGACTGAGATATGACGAGCTAGCCATCTAGAAGTTTAGCTTGTGTCACAGAGAGGCACACACACAGTGGACAAGGTGATTAAGTGACTGAGGCTGTGTGAGTCAAACAGTGCGGGAGCAGCCCTGGGATCAGCCCATGCTTCCAGCATGCACGATTCAGTCTGGACACAAGGGCGAACATCTCCTGCTCTGACTGCAGCTGGGAGACCCTGCTGCGCGAGGACTGGGCCGTCTGTGAGTGCGGTGTGAGGCCCACGGCAGCACCCGCTGCTCATTGAGAAGAGTAAGAACAATATGCGCTTTCACGTCAGTCTCCAATAACACCAGAAAAAGTAGCTAGATTTGTCGCTAGTTGATTTTTTGAATATGTGTCGCTAGAGGGGTCTGAATACTCGCTAAATATAGCTACTAAGTCGCTATGTTGGCAACACTGTGTACATCAGCTCTGTTCAGATAAAATGCACGTGTTGCACCAACCAAACTGCAGCTAAAAACTGTCTAAGAGCTAAAAACTTGAGTGAAACAACATGTAGCACAGACCAACTGCCGCTAACTGTCTGCTAGCAGCTCACTTTTCAGAGTAAAACACAGGTTGCACTGACTAACCTGCTGGCAGTAGTCAGTAAAGTCCGCTAGCTACTGATAATAGCTAATACCACTCTGTTGAAAATGTAAAACAGGTGATGCACCGATCCACCAGGCGTACATACTGTCCATAAACCACTAAAAGTGGTATAACTTAATGTTACTGTAGCTAGCTAATTAGCTCTTGCTAGATGCTCACATTAGAATCTGACTATGCAAATCGTGCAGTAACAGTAAGCCTACACTACAATGCTAGCTAGCTGTAATGTTGCTCAACAGTTTTAATTTGCACACAAAGTGACCCAATAACAGTGAATTTGCCTGGAATTCTAATTAAGTTTAGAAATGAAGAAATTCTGTGGTTCAGTGAATGACTTCCGATGTTCGGCATATCCACGCTCACGATCTGTCCACTCTTTACATTCACCAGACACTTGCAAATGGACAATGGCGGCAAAATCTTAATTAACCAACATTAGTGGGCGTGGTCATGCTGTTTTACTCCAATAGAATTTAGTCAGTATTTTTGCCCCCACTCTAGCGGCCACTGGTAATAATTACACTCTAAAATGATTTAATTTCACTACTTGAGAGAAAAATAATTTTAACTCCAGAAAAAACAACACCTGTGCCGAAGCAAATGCTACGTATGCATTACAGGTATAACATGCGTTTATCTTGGCCAGGTCGCAATTGTAAATGAGAACTTGTTCTCAACTTGCCTACTACCTGGTTAAATAAAGGTGAAATTTAAATAAATAAACATTTACTTGATGTATTTCACCGAAAATCCCTGATATGTATTATAATTTATTGTTTTATGGATATTTTGAGATGTGTTACACTACTTTCAAGAGTGAACTATTGTATTTATTTTCTACATGGTGTTAATGCTGTGAGGTCATCAACGGGAGCCATGCTTTTACTCCTCGGTTTGCTCAGAGCCTGATGAGGAGAGGTATGTGTTATGTTACGCTCCGCTCTTTTCAATGCACATGCTCGCAAATGTCCACACATGTTCAAAAAAGACAAACGAAAATGATATCGTCATTGATTTAGTGTTGCGCTACTGTTTTTAGGAATATATATATTAGTGTGAATGGGGAAAATGTTTGATTGCAACTTTGCAAGGTTTGCCCAGCCATCGTTACGGGTCTCTCAGGTGCAGACAGCGTGAGTTTTCAGACAGGAATTCAGCACTTTTGTCTTTTATCAGGCTAATATAGTTGTGTATGGCAGTCCAGACGGCAGCATCAAGCTTGGCTTTGTATTTGTATCCATTCCATGCAGGTATGTTCTGAAATGTGACGATTTGATATGTAATGTTTATTGTGCTAATTAGTTAGCTGTTGTTCATTTTGTTACTTGTTTGGACATGTCAAAATGGCGTTGTTGCCTCATTAGTATACCTCAGGTACAATAGTACACTAAGAAATATTTAGCATTTATTAGCTAATTATTTCTGTACAACATTTATAAAATGAAATTAGTCTTTTGAAAATATGAACATGTACATTTTGTACAATGTATTTTTAGTTGTTGACGTGAGTTAGCTCAGAGCGTGATGAAGAGAGGCTAATATAGTTGTGTTTGGGAGTCCAGACAGCAGCACCAACCTTTGTCTTGTATTTGTATCCCTTCAGTCACTAAAAGAGAGACAACCAGCAGAATTGTGTCCAGAGACTTGTCTTCCACCTACACATCACCAGAACACAACGCAGAAAGGTACAGTACTGTACAGTGCCTTTAACACGTGCAAGATAGGGAGATGAGGCCAGAGGTTGCAAAAGCGAATTGTAAACACATTTTACAATGCATTCTTCCAACTTCTCTCTGCCCTCTCTTTTCTCTCTTCTATTTCCTTGTTCTTCTCTTTCCTCTTATTTCTCTCCTTTCTTTTCTCTCATCTCTCCTTTCTCTCCATCCTTTATTTTCTCTTTTCTCCCCTGGTTTCTCTCTCCTTTTTCTCGCTCTTCTCTTTTCTCTTCATCCCTCCATTCTTTCTCTCATCTTCACTCTCTTTCTCTCTCCCCTCTTTTCTTTCTTTTCTCCATCTCCTTTCTCTCTCCTCAAATTAAATTATTTTTCAAATTAAAGCTGCTATATTGGCATGAAAAATATTGTGTCAGTATTTCCAAAGCAACAATATATACACTCTAAATGTATGTGTTCTGCAAAGTATTTTTATTCTCAGTCTATAGAATGGACCACGTATCATTGAACCACGATAACGTGAATTACCAATGATTTACACTATTAGTTTCTGGGAAATACATCCTTGTTTCTATCGGTTCTAGCATATTTACTGTGACCCTATTCCTGACATCTCACTCTTCCAGGAACAAATATGTTTGTTTCCCCTCAACTTAGACCCTTTATAACAATCACATATGTATGGACTTTGTCTGGATTTAGGACTAGCATAGAATACCTATAAACCATAAAAGCAAGGGGATCACAGTTGAGAAAATTGGCTATTTTAATTATTTATTTTTT
The DNA here is from genome assembly GCF_034236695.1 of Oncorhynchus nerka. Classification (NCBI taxonomy): domain Eukaryota; kingdom Metazoa; phylum Chordata; class Actinopteri; order Salmoniformes; family Salmonidae; genus Oncorhynchus; species Oncorhynchus nerka. Next base: position 19,955,647 of record NC_088410.1, on the reverse strand, counting down.
TAACCAGGCAAGTCAGTTAAGAACAAATTCTTATTTTCAAAGATGGCCTAGGAACAGTGGGTTAACTGCCTTGTTCAGGGGCAGAACGACAGATTTGAACTTGCAACCTTTCGGTAACGCTCTAACCACTAGGCTACCCTGCCGCCCCAAATAATGTGCTCTATGGTCAGAATCCACATTTGCCAGTGGATTCAGACCCTGCTGCTCACAGACTTGATCAGGCTAACCAAGCTGTCAAGTTGCTTAAGAGGATCTACTTGCTCTCCCTCAAAAGCCTTGATGGCTAACTGTACCTCACCCAGCACTACTGTACCTCACCCAGCACTACTGTACCTCACCCAGCACTGACTTCAAAAAAGTCAGATACAGTATGTTTTGAGGATCACTGTACATGGAGTATAGTAGGCTGAACCGCTGGTCACCCACATCTGCGAACAACTTTTTCAGAAAGTATGATGCTAGAACACCATTATTAATTTCTGTGCACTTTGAAGTGGGTAACAGTGGAGTCTGAGAAAGCAGCTCTACATGCTTCTCCAATGTGATCACATGCCAGCATGGAACAGTGTTCAGCGATAGCTGATGGTGGCCTCAGCCTTTTTTAAACCAGAAATGGCAGCTTGTTTTGGGTGGAACTGTTATAAGGCCTTGTCTTTTGAGTATGTTTTTGAGTAGTCATGTGTTTGTTTACATTGCTAAGTTTGGCGTAGAAATCAGCCTTACATACAGGCAGTATGCCGTGTATCATCTCCAATTACCGGCCTCAACCAGCTTTTGAATTCAGGGTTTGATTCCCACTCCTTTCTGTATTTTTGTGTACAGTTTAGACTGAGATATGAGCTAGGCAGCTAGATGTTTAGCTTATGTATGTGCACACACACACAGTGGACAAGGTGAGGAAGTGACTGGAGGCTGTATGAGTCAAAAGCAGTGTTTTATTTTTGTGCCGTGATTTATTTTAGACAAAGAACATTTTACATTTACATCCTGCCCTGAATGTAAGCCAGGGCGGGATAAGCCAGCGGCGGCTTCCCGCATGCTCAATTAATTTGCAGTCTGGACGTGGAGGGGTGAACAACTCCTGCTCTGACTGCAGCTGGGAGGGACTGCTGTGCAAGGACTGGGCCGCAGTGTTTCCAACTTAGCGACTTTGTCACTATATTTAGTGAGTGTTCAGATCCCTCTAGCAACACATTTTCAAAAAAGTGACTAGCGACAAATCTAGCGACTTTTTCTGGTGTTATTGGAGACTGACGTGAAAGCACGTATCGTTCTTACTCTTCTCAACGAGCAGTGGGTGCTGCCATTGGCCCAATGCACTCACAGGCGGCCCAGCAGTGTTGCCAACTCCTCAGTAAGGAAAGTAGCTATTGGATGTCCTAAAAGTCGCTAGAAGTTGTTAACTTCTTATGGCTGGGAGCAGCTTGGATGAGTAAGGTGCCCAGAGTAAACTCAGGGGCCTCAGGGGAGCTTCAGTCTTCAGGGGCGGTGGGACTGGATGGCCCAGACCTGGGTGCGTCAGCAGGTTCCCCTGACAGAGGTGCCGTTGAGCTGGAGGACGGCGTGCTCATAGGAGTGACATGAGGGATATGGACTGTCTGGTCCACATCCTCCTGAAAGCCCTCGTCCTCCTCGTCGAGCTGCTCGACGGCGGCTGCCTCTTCCGGAAGGTCAGGGCCCGCGCTGACATCCTGCAGGCACTCTGCCAGTCTGTGAGTACAGGTACTCCACTCCGAGAAGTTCCCCTATTAATGCAACAAAACAACAAACAAGAAAAACTCAGGCAAAAGCAGAGTAGGGAAGTGTTAATGGGATGTAATTAATGCAACTGATGTAAATGTTCATTCTCTTACTCGACTTACCCCTGTACTTGCTAGGCTTGGTGTAGTCCTTACCCTGTTCCTTGCCAAGCAACCCAAGCAAGGTTAAGGATGTGCTGCAGGTGGCCACTGTAGGAGAGCAGGGGCTTCCTGTTCTTTCCCTCCACTGCTGCCTGCGCACGGTCCTCGTTCCACCTCATCAGTCCATCCAACAGGAATGCCTGGAAATGCATTGCAATTGCCCTGGTACCTGAGAGAACACTGCATGATTAGGGTGGGAGAGCTGTTGCTGTTAACGTTAAGCAAACCTCTTAAAGCTACCCCTCCACTTTTTCCAATTTCCGCCTGAAGACATACCCAAATCTAACTGCCTGTAGCTCTGGCCCAGAAGCAAGGACATGCATATTCTTGGTACTATTTGAAAGGAAACACTCTGAATTTTGTGTAAATGTGAATTGAATGTAGGAGAATAGAACACCGTAGATCTGGTAGAAGAAAATGCAAGGAAATAAACATTTGTTTTGTTTTTATTGTTGCTGCATCTATCAACTGAACAAGAACATCCAAACATACAGAGGATGCTGGGGGTGGTAAAAATGGAGAACATAAGATGGCAACAGTATTTCAACAGTATTTGAAAAAAGTTTTAGAAAGATATCTTCAGGAAGGAGTGAGCTACATGACATTGAGCATGTAGTCACCCAGGTGTCCCACACAAGGTGCCCAAATGTACCCAAGTGGCCGAATTGGTACAGTGATACATTTTGAAGTAAATTACTATATACAAAACACTCAAATAACCCCCCCCCCCAAAAAAATGAACATTCGAAACATTTTCAAATAACAAGGCTAACTATTTACACACATTCAATGTATAATGTACAATATTGTGAAGACCCTCAGTCCTCTACACAATATTGTTCTTCTGATGCCATGCCCAATAGCAGTCTCTTTCTGCTGTAAAGCAGAAGGTTACTGTACAGCTGGTGCAGGTGATGGGGCATTTCCTGTGACAAAGGGCACAACGACATCTCCCTACTGTGCAAGCCTCAACGATGCTGGGATAGAGAGGTATTATTTTGCACAGCCTATCAAACCTGGCTGTGCCTCTCTTCTTCTCGTTGTCCTCATCAACTTCTGGGTCACTGATATGAAGCGCCCGTGAGATTGCCAGAAACCTCTTGCATGACATGACCGTGGATGGGAAAGGCAGTTGATAGAGGGGAGCAGTTTTCCAGTAATCTTTCAGGGATTTTAGCTTCACAAGACCCATGACATGACCATTGACATGAAACAAAAAAGATCTGAAATGGAAATGGGCTTCCATCCCTCTTTCTTGCCTGCCTGCTTCTTAGCACCATACTTGTTTGTGTTCGACACCAGGGAATCAACAACTGCCGAGGTGAAAAACAGCTGAAAAAGTTGCATGGGGCTGTACTTAGACGTCATGTCCAGCTGAGGTCCTGATGGCCTCTTCGGTCTGAATACTGGAGGTGGTGGCACCACATCCTCCTCCAGCACAGAGTGCCAACGACCCTCCTCCTCTCTGATTGCCGGTTTAGCCCTTCCCCACCTCCGCTTCTTTGTCACAGACTTCACACCTGGCAGGGCGGGGGTAGGTGTGGAGCCGGAGACAGCAGGGGTCCGGCTAGATGATCCAGCTCCTGTCGGGGATGGGCACCTTGGCAGTGGGGGCTCCCAATCAGAATCGGAGGGACTGTGAAATAAAGACACAGAAACACAGATTATATTAGAGTAGGGAACATAAATCACTCCGGTGAGGTTCAGACACACGCAAAGGGAAAGCCACGTGGGCACCTCAACAAACATTCCATTACTGATTTTATATTATATTTTTGTCAAATATTTCAAACAACTGCATGAGAATTACTTACCAAACGAGAATGGCATCCTCACCATACATAAACATGTCCTCAAATTGACTGTCCAAACTTGACACACAATCTGATAGATCTTCTTGGACTTCTGTGTCACTTATCTTGGTAATAATATCATGTAGATGCGTATACCTGGACTTTGCCTTTGCAGATTTACTCGCCATAATTACTTCAATAAAAGAGCTGAAAATGATCTTGACTCAATACTGCGTCGCGCAAAGAAAATGGCTCCTTCTGGTAGAAATTCCAATGGCGAATGGCTGCGTTCCGCATGAGTTTCGTTCAAGAGCTGGTCTTCCCTGATATAAACAATTGCTATTTCCATTTACCTCAGCCCATTGGCTATCTACCAAGCAAGATTAAGAGGATCAGTGGTGATTGGGCAGAAATACAGTCATCCAAAGAAGCACAGGTGAGAT
>NC_088410.1:19911464-19951010 GCF_034236695.1 Oncorhynchus nerka | reverse complement strand
GATCCTTCAGGTTTCATCTCCAAAGATTTTCTTTGGGTTCAGGTCTGGAGACTGGCTAGGCCACTCCAGGACCTTGAGATGCTTCTACGGAGCCACTCCTTAGTTGCCCTGTCTGTGTGTTTTGGTTAGTTGTCATGCTGAAAGACCCAGCCACGACCCATCTTCAATGCTCTTACCGAGGGAAGGAGGTGGTCAAGATCTCGTGATACATGGCCCCATCCATCGTCCCCTTTGCAGAAAAGCATCCCCAAAGAATGATGTTTCCACCTCCATGCTTCACGGTTGGGATGGCGTTCTTGGGGTTGTACTCATCCTTCTTCCTCCAAACACGGCGAGTGGAGTTTAGACCAAAAAGCTCTATTTCTGTCTCATCAGACCACATGACCTTCTCCCATTCCTCCTCTGGATCATCCAGATGGTCATTGGCAAACTTCAGATGGGCCTGGACATGCTCTGGCTTGAGCAGGGGGGCTTTGTGTGCGCTGCAGGATTTTAATCCATGACGGCGTAGTGTGTTACTAATGGTTTTCTTTGAGACTGTGGACCCAGCTCTCTTCAGGTCATTGACCAGGTCCTACCGTGTAGTTGAGGGCTAATCCCTCACCTTCCTCATGATCATTGATGCCCCACGAGGTGAGGTCTTGCATGGAGCCCCAGACCGAGGGTGATTGCGCCAACAGTCGTTGCCTTCTCACCAAGCTGCTTGCCTATTGTCCTCTAGCCCATCCCAGCCTTGTGCAGGTCTACAATTGTATCCCTGATGTCCTTACACAGCTCTCTGGTCTTGGCCATTGTGGAGAGGTTGGAGTCTGTTTGATTGAGTGTGTGTGGACAGGTGTCTTTTATACAGGTTACAAGTTCAAACAGGTGCAGTTAATACAGGTAGTGAGTGGAGAACAGGAGGGCTTCTTAAAGAAAAACTAACAGGTCTGTGAGAGCCGGAATTCTTACTGGTTGGCAGATGTTCAAATACTTATGTCATGCAATAAAATGCAAAATAATTACTTAAAAATCATACAATGTGATTTTCTGGATTTTTGTTTTAGATTCCGTCTCTCACGGTTGAAGTGTACCCATGATAAAAAATTACAGACCTCTACATTTGTAGAGTAGTAGTAGGAAGTAGGAAAACCTGCATAATCGGCAGTGTATCAAATACTTGTTCTCCCCACTATATGTCATCATTTCCAACTGTGTAGAACAAGTAGAATTATATTTTCCTTCATGATATGTAACACTTACGTAGCCGCACTCTTGGGCCGGATGGTGCTGGCTGGGGTGGTGCTGGCTGGGGCAGGCCTGGCCACAGCAGCTACCCCCTCCTGGTCTCTGCGCTGAATGTAGCCAATCAAGGCGGCCATTGCACTCCCAGGATAACGGGGTGTCTGCGTCCTCATGCTCCTGACATCTGTGTGAGACACAGCAGAGGGACTGTTTCAGATGTAAAATGTTGCATAGAACACACTGAGATGAACATAGAAAACACAAAAACACATTACTTTATCCTGTCTGCACCCAGGTCCTGCAGTGAGTCCCACTTGTACTTCCCGATGCCAACAAGGGCCTTGTCCTCCTGGCCTGGAATCAGCACGGGAACCAATTAACTGTCAGAACAAAAGAGTTCCATCTTACATACAATGAGAAGAATCAAACAAACTCACCTGGCTGGGAGGACAGGACTTTAGCCTCCTCGTGCGCCATGTTGAACCTGACCATCTCAGCGATGGCCGCATAGGCGCACGAGTAGCGAGTTAAGGCGTGCTTGTTGGCCCATCAGGAGATGCTGGGAAACGCTGCCCTCTCGCTATCTCTTTCTTATGCACTGTTACCACGTGCAGCACCATGTAGCCCACGTCGTTCATCATCCACTTGAAGGTCTGACCCCGGTACTTGCCAAACTGAACCGTGCACCGGCTCAGGATGACCATCTCTGCATCGGGGTCACCTCCCCCGGAGACGACGCGGACTCGAGCCTCTGCCTCCTTCCTCCCACTTCTTAGTCCTCACAGGAGGGCCCTGAGCACCAGAAGCAGGGGGGCAGTCAGCGGCCACTTTTACTGCCTGGGGTGTGTGGCCTTGAGGACCAACTCCTGTGAGGGCGTGAAACGGAACCTTGTATTTTCCATCTTAGGAGGCAAGAAAAAATACTATTATCATGACTGATGAGTGCAGTGACAAGTGACAGCATAACCATATCAGATACATATAAAGGAACTTACGTTTGCTTGATAGGTCTGCTAGGAGGAGGACAGCAGTGGGGGGTTATGGGTAGGATTAGGGTGATTATTATTTCTGGGGGTTTTGCTGGGTGAGAGGAGGAGTTGGCAGGGATGTGTCAACAATGCATATTAAGTAGCCATGTGCTCTGAGCACCAGGTCTAAACGGTGATGACAACAAAAGAAGCCATGTCTAGGAGTTTTAATGATGAACCAGAGTATACATTGGGAAACAGGATGAAACGGAAGATAATTATTGCAATGTAAATCCAGTAAACATTAAATAAATGTCAGCAATCTCTACACACAAAATAACACACCATAATTCCTCTAATATACGGTGTGTGTGTAGCCCAGTGCTTCTGGGCCACTGACCGAAATGTGGACAGAAATGTTTGCGAAAGGTAAGCTAGTCATACCTTGTTTTACCTTTGTTATAGCTACTGCTGTAGAGAAAAACATCAGCTCTACCAAGAAGTGTAGTTTTCACCTGAAGATGTGTTGATAAATCATGTTTGATTTGATTTATATTTGTATATTTTAATGTCTATCCTCTTTTTAACATTTTTTACAGTATTTTGTTTGGGAACGGACCGATGTTAGTCTGGTGTCTCGCCTCAGAACTGCCTACCATGGGTTACCCTACCAGTAGTCTTATAGACTAAAGACAATATAGCTCTGAGGGTCCTCAACACAAGCCTCTACACCGCGCTCAAGGTCTCGGTCCAGGTAGAGGGGAACAGTGAACTATTTACAACAACAAACAACATCCGACCACCCAGCCAGTGGCTCAGTGTTCTTCACCTCGTCCCTTAGTGTCCTTCATTTCCACCAGCCACTGGGCCATGTTCTTACCCCCTGCAGCAACAGAGCAGAACGCCTCGCTGCCGAAGCGGCTGTGGCCCGTCTCCCGCCGCTTCGGCAACCCGCATTTGGCGCAGACGTGATGCTCACGTTGCCTTCCCTTCCCGGGTGTCACCTCCTCTTGCCGCCATCCTCTTCCTCCTCCAAGCTGTTGTCCTTGGCACTGGAGGGGGTGAAGAGCAGCCCGTCTGTGGTCCTGGGGCGGGGCCGGGAAGTGCTGTTGTTGCTCCAGGTGGGCTGGCAGAATGGGCGCGTGGGCGGGCTCTCTTTGCTGGGTAGTCTGGCGTGGGACTGGGGGGGACGGCGTAGGGAAAGGGAAGGGTGCGTTGATTCCCTCCTGCTTGAAGTGGAGGGGCTTGGCAGTGACGCTGGGCGGTGACACTGGGGGGCAGCAGCGAGCCTCAATCCCTGCTACAGCACCATCCTCTCCTTCTGACACCGGGAGGACCTGAAACAGGGAGAGAAAACAAACACAAGCTGACACTCAGATTGTCATTAGTCACAAGGCTTTATGTAACAAGTCTTCTATAAGTTAATGTCTTACCACTGACTGACGGTCCTTTGATTCAGCTCAAAGAGCAGAAGGTTGATCTACGCCATCAACCTTGGGCTGTTCAGCACTGCCTCCCTGATGGCCACGTCGTCTGCCAGAATGAGCGCCCACCTGCTCTTCTTGACGCCGGCAGACTGCGTGGCGCTGGGATGGATTTGGCAGAGCTGACTGCAAATGGCCTCCACCAAACGGCTGGTGCCCGGCCAATTTGCAGGGCCCGAGTTGAGTCCGAGAAGGCAACTGAAACAGAGGAGATAAATAATTAGAGAACATTGAATAATGATAGCCATCGCCTGACCTTCATATGCATTTAATGTAGAGGCAGGCAATAAAATAGTAAGGTGGAGGACATGAACACTAACAACATACCATTGGAGAGAGTCTTTTCCTAGGATAATGGACAACTTCCCCTTCGTTGCCTTGAACCGCCCCTGAACGTTCCGCTCCTGGTTTCGGGCAGGGTAGATCAAGCGTTGCTTGTCAAAGTCTGCCAGCACCAGCCACAGTGCCACCAGACCGTCTACCCTGCGGTCCGACAGCCCCTGACGGTTCCTCACACCCACCAAGGCCCTGGCAAGCCTGCGGACATGCTGGTAGCCTGGCATTGCATCAGTCACACACTTAAGATTCTTCTACAAAGGAGATAGATGTTATTTTACATTGTGTAACGAACAGAAAATCACACTGATGGATTCTTTTAAAATGAAACTCTTGTGTTGTGAGCTTTCTAAAATGTTTGCACTCAGCTGATGGCATCCTTGTTATTAAACACCCAAAACTTGTGTCTTGAGTTTGTCTCAATTCCTTATTTAAAAGAAGTTACAATAGCATGTATTTTTTTAACAACACAAAAGCTCAATTATATTTACCTCTGAATCAGAGGAGTGGTCAGGGTGAGGAGAACTGTGTCGACCAGGGGCCTCAGGAGAGCTTCCGTCTTCAAGGGCGGTGGGACTGGATGGCCCAGACCTGGATGCGTCAGCGGGTTCCCCTGACAGAGGTGCCGCTGAGCTGGAGGACGGGGCACTCATAGGAGTGACATGAGGGATGTGGACTGTTGGGTCCACATTCTCCTGAAAGCCCTCGTCCTCCTTGTCGAGCTGCTCGACGGCGGCTGCCTCTTCCGGAAGGTCAGGGTCCCCGCTGACATCCTGCAGCACTCTGCCAGTACAGGTACTCCACTCTGGGGAGTTCCCCTTTTTAAGCAAAAAAATAATAATCTGGCAAAAGCAGAGTAGGGAAGTGTTAATGGGATGTGTTATATAAATAATCTAATATAAAGCGTTACTAGCAGACCAAAGCTCTGGTTAAACCGGATGCCCTCAGATAACTCTGGGCCCAGTGTCTTCAGCCAAGTCTAGAGCCTGTGTGCAATAACATGATTATCCGAAGGACACACAGCTGCCATCACGCAAATATTACTCCCCTGTAAAATTACAAAGAGCATCCTGCAACACGAACGAGCTTAGAAGTGCCAAGCTATCTCGCTGGCATTGAACCCTGCATGCACTCCTGCAAAGACAGGAAACACCTGAGCCTAAAGCAGACAGTACCAATATCCACGTTTCCTTGACACACACACATTTCATGAAAGCACTGCACACACACACTCTACCACCCCCTACTGGTCGGGTGCCAAGAGCAATGGACTTTGCTGTGCACCAAGGGGGCCCGCCCTGGCTAGAGCAAGGCCCGCCTCCAACTCTTCAGGACCAGTCAGAAGATCAACACGACGAGACTCCACCTACATTATTCTGTGTATACATTCTGCTGTAAACTCTGGCTGAGCAGCCTAATTATTCTGACTCCTCACAGGAGTCACATTCCTTATGTCCGTGCACGATAAACGGCAGGACAAGATACCTTTGACCAATAAACTGCCTTTTTGATACACCTGATTCCACTCTGTCCAGCGTCGTTGTTTTGCATTCCCTCTCCAGTATGAAACACCAACAGATGTAATTAATGCAACTGATGTAAATGTTCATTCTCTTACTCGACTTACCCCTGTACTCGCTAGGCTTGGTGTAGTCCTTACCCTGTGCCTTGCCAAGCAACCCTTTGGCTGCTAAGGTTAAGGATGTGCTGAAGGTGGTCACTGTAGGAGAGCAGGGGCTTCCTGTTCTTTCCCTCCACTGCTGCCTGTGCACGGTCCTCGTTCCACCTCATCAGTCCATCCAACAGGAATGCCTGGAAATGCATTGCAATTGCCCTGGTACCTGAGAGAACAATGCATGATTAGGTGGGAGAGCTGTTGCTGTTAACATAATTTCTCTGGAATTAATATTTCCTGATTGAGCTAATCATGTAAATGTAATTAACTAGAAAGTCGGGCACCACAAAATAATATTTATAGAGCTGTTTTCTTCCGAATAAACTCTTAAGACCTAGTAATATTTTACATCAATAGCAGTCGATATTAATCATCTTAATTCAGTCTCATCTGAAAGTTGTAAATTCTTGGTTATCTCACAAGTTGAATCGGCAATACAAAATTGGGTTTAATTCTTTATTTACTAAATACCTAATTAATCACACAGAATTACACATACACATAATTAAATCATAACTTGATTACAAATTACATCAATGGAAAACGTCCCTAGCGGGCAGAACAGATATGAGAGCTGGTTACACAAAAGAAAAGGGGCTGGGTTTGAGTGAAAGAGGGGAAGACTGAGGAACAAAGGGCAAAGCTGTGCTATCGTAAATACAGTATCTTATGCAGTATCTTATGCATTCTAAATTACCGCCCATTTGGAAAAGGAAAATGCAATAAATATTTACTCAACTGCACTTCTGTAGGTTGGTGGTAGATGGAAGGACATATTGCCCAACTGAGTCCTTTGTCCTTTGAAGAACGTCTTGGCTGATAAATTGAATACGTTGAAGTAACGTTGTTGTGTGGTAGACGGGATACTCTGTCTGTTCCTTCCTAACCCTCATTTGCAGCGGTTGTTGCTAACTCAACAGGCAGGAGGTATCACTTCTATAGTGAATAATAGTTCAAAGTTCATACCATTCGCAACCAAAGCTCACGCTGATGTTGGCTTCGTTCTGTAGTTATTATCTGAACCATTCTGACATCGGACCGTCGTCCTCGGAACAGGAGGTTATATTGTCGTCAAGGCTTTATATAGGAAGGGAGAGGAGGGCGTGTTTGAAAAGTTTTATAGCCCATGTCCCTTTACAGGGGCGGGCCACTGATTGAGCAGAGCCCTACCTTATGAAAACCAAAATCTCACATTTTAGAAGCTAAAATCACATTTCATCCCATCACGAATAATTTCATATTCAAACATTTAAATTGAACAACAATTCCATGTGAATCCGATAACTGATGTGTAGACTTACCACTGTAGAGTTTGTTATCTTATCATTGATGAGAATGTCTCAGATGACAACCGAACTGACATCATATTCATTAAGTACCACCGCATATGTTCAATTGGTCGGATTACCAGAATACAGTTAACTTCTTGCGTCGAGCCATCCCGGATCCGGTATCGTGACTACAGCCTCAAGCTCATTACCATAACGCAACGTTAACTATTCATGAAAATCGCAAATGAAATGAAATTAATCTATTTGCTCTCAAGCTTATTAGCCTTTTGTTAACAACACTGTCATCTCAGATTTTCAAAAATATGCTTCTCTACCATAGCAAACTAGCATTTAGCGTTAGCATTTAGCGTTAACATTTAGCGTTAGCATTTAGCGTTAGCATTAGCAGGCCACATTTTCGCAAAAACATTCAATAAATCATTTACCTTTGAAGAACTTCGATGTTTTCAATGAGGAGACTCTCAGTTAGATAGCAAATGTTCAGTTTTTCCTGAAAGATTTTTTGTGCAGGAGAAATCGGTCCGTTTGGTGCGTCAAGTTTGGCTACCAACTACCAAAAAAAAACGAAAATTCAGTTATCCAAACGCCAAACTTTTTTCCAAATTAACTCCATAATATCGACTGAAACATGGCACACGTTGTTTAGAACCAATCCTCAAGGTGTTTTTCACATATCTCTTCAATGATGTATCGTTCCTGGAAGTATGAGTCTCCTTCTGTAACGTAAGGTACAATGGTTGCCACTGGGAATTACGCACCGATTTAAACAAAGGACACCGGACGGCCCCCTGGCAAATGTAGTCTCTTATGGCCAATCTTCCAATGATATGCCTACAAATACGCCACAATGCTGCAGACATCTTGGATGAACGGCAGAGCGCATAAGCTCGTTCACAGCATATTCATAGCCATATAAGGATAATCCTGTTCATTTCCTGTTTGAAATTTCATTTTGGTTTCGCCTGTAGCATTTAGTTCTGGTGCACTCACAGATGATATCTTTGCAGTTTTGGAGAGAGTTTTGTCTTTCCAAGGCGGTCAATTCCATGCATAGTCGAGCATCTTTTCGTGACAAAATATTGCGCTTAAAACGGGCACGTCTTTTTATCCAATAATGACATAGCGCCCCCATAGGTTGAAGAGGTTAATTTCCCCCCACCTTCTGATGTTCCCAGAATCTCTATGTTAACTAAGAGTTTTGAAAATATAACATCAGTAGGGTAGAGAGAGGAAAGGGGGGGAAGAGGTATTTATGACTGTCATAAGCCTACCCCCAGGCCAACGTCATGACACTACACAATGACAATTACCGGTGGAGTTGGAATGACTCCCAAGGATGTGGAGCCCCGTGCTCAGCGATAAACCGGCATTTGCCGATCTCGTCAGTCCTGTATACAGTGGAGGTGGCGCCTCCGCTCTTTCCAGATTGCCTGGATGCGGATGTAGTCCAGCAACGAGATGCCCAGGTGTCAACCCCTTTTCGCTGTTGAAGGTCCCGAGAAGGTCAATGAGGATTTCGCTCGTCGCAGCCCAGCGCGTACGACTCCGACAGTGAAGCGCAATCTCCTTCCTGATGATCTTCCTCGAAACCTCTGCCTCGGTGAGGACGACCATCCCGTGCTTCCCCTCCAGCTCAGACCTCTTGGCCTCCAGCAGTCGGCGGACATCGCCTGCATCCCACTCAAAGATGCAGACTGACAGCTGCCACATGAAGGGACCGTAGAGCTGGTGGCTCTCAGTGGTGACACCTGACACGAACTGCCGCATCAGGTGCTCAGATGTCCAGCCGAACCACCAGCTGGTCCCAGTCATTGTACCTGGCAGCTGTCTTTGATCCGCTGGAGCAGCATTCTCGGTCCACGTACATGAGCTGGGGGGGCGCCACCCCAGCGAGCCGGTACCGCTCCATGAGACCAGCCGCCATGGGGAGCAGGCCCTCGCCCTCACCGGTAGTGAGGACACTGACGAGGACCTGCCCATGCTCATTACCGACGTCGGTAACCCAGGCGGCCATGTCTGCAGCGGTACCCGCAAGCTTTTTAGTCACCTGTCAGCAGCCAGACGGGTGAGGGCACTGGGGGCATCTCCGATGGATCAGTGAACTGCCGCCCAGTGCCCAAGGCCAGAAACTGCTCGCACTCCCCGAGGTACCGTATACAACTTCACATTCCAGGACTGGCTGTGACTTTCACACAGCTTGCTGTAGGTCTGTGACGCACTGTTCACAGGACAGCCTGGAGGAGAGAGATATAAAGCATATGAATGACATGCGAAGAAGGGGTTGTGGGATGCAGGTGGCTGATTGTAGATCGGTCGGAGAAGCGTCCACCACGTGACTAGGTCAGTGGTGTCGACATCTCAAAGCTGTCCCTGGTGAACAGCATGCGGCCGATCCACCGCTGCTGCTCCTTGGTGAGAGATGAACACCAACTCTGTGGAAGCAGCAGCTGAGTGAAAGGAGAGAGTGATGGGAGCGGGGGAGAAGGGATGGTTATGTTTCAGAGAAACGGAGGGCGGCCTTGGGGGCAGGAAGGACTGCCGGGGCAAATCCTCCTCTTCTCTCTGCCCCAGCAGATCAGAGGCCGGGGCAGGAACAGGGGCTTGGTCAGCTGGAGGCAGAGGGAGCGATGGGGGGACCTGTAGGGATCTTACTGAGGGAAGGAGGAGGTCAAGATCTCGCGATACATGGCCCCATCCATCCTCCCCTCAATACGGTGCAGTCGTCCTGTCCCCTTTGCAGAAAAGCATCCACAAAGAATGATGTTTCCACCTCCATGCTTCACGGTTGGGATGGCGTTCTTGGGGTTGTTGTTGATAAAAAGATATTAGAAGGGTGAGCCGGTTAAGGATCGATTCAGACCAGGTGTTAAAATTGTACGACAAGCGACAGTTTATTTCAGAGGGAGAATATCTGGTACACGTAAATACGGCTCTTCCGTTAGTTCGTGTTGGAACAGCAGGCAGAGAGCGCGTAAACAGTCAGCACAGCCCTTATATACGTCACAGAAAGTAGGTTGACCCTAGGAAGATCGGATCTCCGGATTGGTTCAGCTGGTTGTAGTCTGTAGTCTTCCGCCATTGGCTCAGTTGTCTGTCCGTCATCGTAGGATCTTATTCGGGCACAGTGTTCGGTTAAAAAAGGGAGATTATGTGTGTAATGTGGGAGCTATCCTGTAGGGGACCCCACAGGCTTTACTGTGAGTTGTAGCCATGTAATTAGCAGTAAGTTTAGTCACCTGCATACGAAATAGCAATTCCTTACAAATCCCTCTCTTCACGTCTCCTCAGAGACGTGACACCACCTAACTAGATCCAGACACAACACAAAAAAACAAAAACTTCTCCCTAAGGGACTATGAAATAAGGCACGGTACTAAACAGAAATAGATATATATGTATTCCCATCATGTTCTCCATTCAATCCCACTATGTACTAAGTTGGCTTACAACCCTCATTTAACAGAGCGGAGAACAGCTCAAAATAAAAGTAAAAATTATTGTCCACATTAACCAGCTTTTCCAGCAGGAAAAAGTTTCTGATACCCTCTCTTCACATCTCCTAAGAGATGTGATATAGTCCAGATACATTACTCCAAGCAAAAACGAAGACATAATCCAAAAAGGAAAAATATCCTAAACTAGGTATGTCTATCCGGAAATGGCCCACAAAGAAAAATAATTTCCCCCTCTTCCCATCCCAGATGGGACACGACATACAATGGAGAAGCTTAATCAATAAAAGCAACTGGATCCCCCTTTTTACTCCTGCTAGGGTGTCACTCAATTATCCTTTATTCCAGCAGTCATAGCATTTCATGAAAATAATAAAAGTTTATTACTAATAACAAGTTATATATGCCTTTGTTGTATGCCTTTGTTCCCCCCAAGGGTGTCACTTATCAAAAACAGGATAAAACTTTATTGTTATTGACATGTAAGATGTAGGATAAAACTTTGGTCATGGAAAACAGAGTAAAGAATTATTAGAAACCATCTGGTCCTCTCAGCTACTTCTATCCTGTACCAAGTGGGCTCCTTGCCACCCAGGGACTCCAAACCATGTGTCATCATCAGTCAGTCCCATCCTCCCCTGAAAGCATGCTTCCGTATCGGCATCGCCAACTGGAGCATCAAGCAAAGGCATCATGCCTGAAGCCCTCACCACATCTGTAACAGACTTGTCAAAACACAGTATGATGCAAACAGCACATCACATCAATAACAAATAATACAAGAATTAGGGTCAGAAATCCAGTAACCATCCTCTGCTACCATGTTTTGTTGATAAAAGGATATTAGAAGGGTGAGCCGGTTAAGGATCGATTCAGACCAGGTGTTAAAATTGTACGACAAGCGACAGTTTATTTCAGAGGGAGAATATCTGGTACACGTAAATACGGCTCTTCCGTTAGTTCGTGTTGGAACAGCAGGCAGAGAGAGCGTAAACAGTCAACACAGCCCTTATATACGTCACAGAAAGTAGGTTGACCCTAGGAAGATCGGATCTCCGGATTGGTTCAGCTGGTTGTAGTCTGTAGTCTTCCGCCATTGGCTCAGTTGTCTGTCCGTCATCGTAGGATCTTATTCGGGCACAGTGTTCGGTTAAAAAAGGGAGATTATGTGTGTAATGTGGGAGCTATCCTGTAGGGGACCCCACAGGCTTTACTGTGAGTTGTAGCCATGTAATTAGCAGTAAGTTTAGTCACCTGCATACGAAATAGCAATTCCTTACATTGTACACATCCTCCTTCCTCCAAACATGGCGAGTGGAGTTTAGACCAAAAAGCTCTATTTTTGTCTCATCAGACCACATGACCTTCTCCCATTCCTCCTCTGGATCATCCAGATGGTCATTGGCAAACTTCAGACGGGCCTGGACATGCGCTGGCTTGAGCAGGGGGGCCTTGCGTGCGCTGCAGGATATTAATCCAGGAGGGCGTAGTGTGTTACTAATGGTTTTCTTTGAGCCTGTGGTCCCAGCTCTCATCAGGTCATTGACCAGATCCTGCCGTGTAGTTCTGGGCTGATCCTCACCTTCCTCATGATCATTGATTTTTGTTGATGAATAAGTATATGAGAAACGAGACCAAGTTGAGACTCTGGACAAGGCGGATATTGTATAGTAAAGGCCGTTTATTATAGCGTAATAATATATGGTAAAACGTGCTGCACGGCTTCTTTCGGCCAGTTCTTATGGAACCGTCAGAAAAAGAGAGCCCTAAAACATGATGGGCAGTCCATTTTATACATTGACATGACATATGTATATTCTGGTAGTCCTGGCCTCGGGTAGGTTGCTTGTAGGTAACCTTGGCGTGATCCTGGACAACACCCTGTCGTTCTCAACTAACATCAAGGCGGTGGCCCGTTCTTGTAGGTTCATGCTCTACAACATCCGCAGAGTACGACCCTGCCTCACACAGGAAGCGGCGCAGGTCCTAATCCAGGCACTTGTCATCTCCCGTCTGGATTACTGCAACTCGCTGTTGGCTGGGCTCCCTGCCTGTGCCATTAAACCCCTACAACTCATCCAGAACGCCGCAGCCCGTCTGGTGTTCAACCTTCCCAAGTTCTCTCACGTCACCCCGCTCCTCCGCTCTCTCCACTGGCTTCCAGTTGAAGCTCGCATCCGCTACAAGACCATGGTGCTTGCCTACGGAGCTGTGAGGGGAACGGCACCTCAGTACCTCCAGGCTCTGATCAGGCCCTACACCCAAACAAGGGCACTGCGTTCATCCACCTCTGGCCTGCTCGCCTCCCTACCACTGAGGAAGTACAGTTCCCGCGCAGCCCAGTCAAAACTGTTCGCTGCTCTGGCCCCCCAATGGTGGAACAAACTCCCTCACGACGCCAGGACAGCGGAGTCAATCACCACCTTCCGGAGACACCTGAAACCCCACCTCTTTCAGGAATACCTAGGATAGGATAAAGTAATCCTTCTCACCCCCCCCCCTCCCCTTAAAAGATTTAGATGCACTATTGTAAAGTGGCTGTTCCACTGGATGTCTTAAGGTGAACGCACCAATTTGTAAGTCGCTCTGGATAAGAGCGTCTGCTAAATGACTTAAATGTAAATGTAAATGTAGGTGATTGACAGTCCCCTCCAGTCTGGTGTCCGTATCCCATTGGTTCTTGACAGAGTTCTTTGTCTTTGGAGCCCATCCCGAAGAGGGTCGAGTGTGTATGTGTGTAGGAATTATTCAGTTGAATAAACGGCCTTTACTATACCATATCTGCCTTGTCCAGAGTCTCAACTTGGTCTCGTTTCTCATATAGCTATTCATCAACACTAGCGATCTACAAAAGTTATTAAATTGCACAGTTTGGGTAGCCCCTGTAGTCAAACAAGTTGGTTGACTAGACATGTTATTGTCATATTTCATCACATTTATAGTTGTTGACTTTAAATTAGTTGCAAATTAAGCAACATTACCTCAGATACTCACCGAGTAGCATCAATTGCTGACAGAAAAAGATTTTCTGATGAAGTGGCTTTAGGAAAATTTCAGAGGAAGATGATTGGCTTAAAAACTTTTGGGACATGCTAGGCTCTTCATTGGTGTATTTTTGCCCTCTTTCTCCAATTTGGAACAAACTGAAGCATCTGATTGGAGGAGAGGACTAATGGCACAATATGGGCATGTGGAACATTTGGAACAGAAAAATGCGCAAATTGCCCAAGGATATTGCCCATTCTTCTCTGTCGAAGGAGGAGGGGAAATGGGGGGTTTTGCTGGGTGAGAGGAGGAGTTGGCAGGGATGTATCAACAATGCATATTAAGTAGCCATGTGCTTTGAGCACCAGGTCTAATATTTTTCCCACTATTTACCCCTCCCCTATTTCCCTCCTTATACTTCCCTACCCATTTTCTCCCCTCACATATTTCCCTCCCTCTCACCTATATTTTCCCCACTATTTTCCCCTCCCACATTCCCCCTGTTTTCTCCCCCTAATTTCCCTCCTTATATTTCCCTACCCCTATTCTCCCCTGGCATATTTCCCTCCCTCTCCCCTATATTTTCCCTCCCATATTTCATTTCCCTACCCCTATTTTCCCTCCTATTTCCCTCCCCCTATTCTCCTTCTACCTCCCCTATTGTCCCCTCACCTCCGCTATTTTCCTCCTCCCATATTTCCCCTACCCTCCCCTATATCATTTCCCCACTTTTTCCCCTCCCCTATTTTCCTCCTCCCCTATTTCCCCTCCCATATTTCACTTTCCCTCCCTATATTTCACTTCCCTACCCTTATTTCCCCTCCCTTATATTTCTCCCTCCCCTATTTTCCCTCACTTATGCCCCCTCCCCTATTTCACTCCCTCCCCTATTTTCCCCCTCACTATTTTACCGTCCCCTTTTCACTCCCCTCCCCTATTTCCTCCTCGTCTATTTTTTTCCTTATTTTCCCCACCTCTACTTTCTGTCCCTCCCCTATTTTTCCCCATTATCCCCTATTTCCCGCCACTTTTCCCCTCTCATATTTCTCCCCCCCTTTTTCTCCCACTATTTTTTCCTCCCCTATTTTCCCCTATTTACCACCACTTTTCCCCCACCCCTATATTTCTTCCACTATTTACCCTCCAATATTTCCTCCCCTATGTTTTTCCAACTTTTATCCCCTCCCTTTTCCCCTCCCCTATTTCCCTCCTTATTTTCTCCTGTCCTAATTTTCCCCCTCCCCCATATTTTTCCCCCTTTTCCCGCCACTTTTCCCCTCACCTATATTTCCCCCACTATATCACCCTCCCATATTTCACTTCCCTCCCCTATTTCCCACTCCATTATCCCCCCTCTCCCATATTTCCCCCCTTCCTCTCTTTCCCCCTTTTGTCTCTCTCCCCATTTTTGTCTCTCTCCCCCTCATGTCACTGGATTGGCTGACAGTGTCAGTGATAAAGCCAAATCAAATCACATTTTATTTGTCACATACACATGGTTAGCAGATGTTAATGCGAGTGTAGCGAAATGCTTGTGCTTCTAGTTCCGACAATGCAGTAATAACCAACAAGTAATCTAACTAACAATTCCAAAACTACTGTCTTATACACAGTACAGTGTAAGGGGATAAAGAATATGTACATAAAGATATATGAATGAGTGATGGTACAGAGCAGCATAGGCAAGATACAGTAGATGGTATCGAGTACAGTATATACATATGAGATGAGTATGTAAACAAAGTGGCATAGTTAAAGTGGCTAGTGATACATGTATTACATAAGGATGCAGTAGATGATATAGAGTACAGTATATACGTATGCATATGAGATGAATAATGTAGGGTATGTAACATTATATTAGGTTGCATTATTTAAAGTGGCTAGTGATATATTTGACATCAATTCCCATTATTAAAGTGGCTGGAGTTGAGTCAGTGTCAGTGTGTTGGCAGCAGCCACTCAATGTTAGTGGTGGCTGTTTAACAGTCTGATGGCCTTGAGATAGAAGCTGTTTTTCAGTCTCTCGGTCCCAGCTTTGATGCACCTGTACTGACCTCCCCTTCTGGATGATAGCGGGGTGAACAGGCAGTGGCTCGGGTGGTTGTCGTCCTTGATGATCTTTATGGCCTTCCTGTAACATCGGGTGGTGTAGGTGTCCTGGAGGGCAGGTAGTTTGCCCCCGGTGATGCGTTGTGCAGACGTCACTACCCTCTGGAGAGCCTTACGGTTGTGGGCGGAGCAGTTGCCGTACCAGGCGGTGATACAGCCCGCCAGGATGCTCTCGATTGTGCATCTGTAGAAGTTTGTGAGTGCTTTTGGTGACAAGCCGAATTTCTTCAGCCTCCTGAGGTTGAAGAGGCGCTGCTGCGCCTTCTTCACGATGCTGTCTGTGTGAGTGGACCAATTCAGTTTGTCTGTGATGTGTATGCAGAGGAACTTAAAACTTGCTACCCTCTCCACTACTGTTCCATCGATGTGGATAGAGGGGTGTTCCCTCTGCTGTTTCCTGAAGTCCACAATCATCTCCTTAGTTTTGTTGACGTTGAGTGTGAGGTTATTTTCCTGACACCACACTCCGAGGGCCCTCACCTCCTCCCTGTAGGCCGTCTCGTCGTTGTTGGTAATCAAGCCTACCACTGTTGTGTCGTCCGCAAACTTGATGATTGAGTTGGAGGCGTGCGTGGCCACGCAGTCGTGGGTGAACAGGGAGTACAGGAGAGGGCTCAGAACACACCCTTGTGGGGCCCCAGTGTTGAGGATCAGCGGGGTGGAGATGTTGTTGCCTACCCTCACCACCTGGGGGCGGCCCGTCAGGAGGTCCAGTACCCAGTTGCACAGGGCGGGGTCGAGACCCAGGGTCTCGAGCTTGATGACGAGCTTGGAGGATGTCATAAGGTGAACGCACCAATTTGTAAGTCGCTCTGGATAAGAGCGTCTGCTAAATGACTTAAATGTAAATGTAAATGGAGGGTACTATGGTGTTGAATGCAGAGCTGTAGTCGATGAACAGCATTCTCACATAGGTATTCCTCTTGTCCAGATGGGTTAGGGCAGTGTGCAGTGTGGTTGAGATTGCATCGTCTGTGGACCTATTTGGGCGGTAAGCAAATTGGAGTGGGTCTAGGGTGTCAGGTAGGGTGGAGGTGATATGGTCCTTGACTAGTCTCTCAAAGCACTTCATGATGACGGAAGTGAGTGCTACGGGGCGGTAGTCGTTTAGCTCAGTTACCTTAGCTTTCTTGGGAACAGGAACAATGGTTGCCCTCTTGAAGCATGTGGGAACAGCAGACAGGTATAGGGATTGATTGAATATGTCCGTAATCACACCGGCCAGCTTGTCTGCGCATGCTCTGAGGGTGCGGCTGGGGATGCCGTCTGGGCCTGCAGCCTTGCGAGGGTTAACACGTTTAAATGTCTTACTCACCTCGGCTGCAGTGAAGGAGAGTCCGCATGTTTTCGTTGCAGGCTGTGTCAGTGGCACTGTATTGTCCTTAAAGCAGGCAAAAAAGTTATTTAGTCTGCCTGGGAGCAAGACATCCTGGTCCGTGACTGGGCTGGTTTTCTTCTTGTAGTCCGTGATTGACTGTAGACCCTGCCACATACCTCTTGTGTCTGAGCCGTTGAATTGAGATTCTACTTTGTCTCTATACTGACGCTTAGCTTGTTTGATAGCCTTGCGGAGGGAATAGCTGCACTGTTTGTATTCGGTCATGTTACCAGTCACCTTGCCCTGATTAAAAGCAGTGGTTCGCGTTTCAGTTTCACGCGAATGCTGCCATCAATCCACGGTTTCTGGTTAGGGAATGTTTTAATCGTTGCTATGGGGAACGACATCTTCAACGCACGTTCTAATCAACTCGCACACAATCAGCGTATTCGTCAATGTTGTTATCTGACGCAATACGAAACATATCCCAGTTCACGTGATGGAAGCAGTCTTGGAGTGTGGAGTCAGCTTGGTCGGACCAGCGTTGGACAGACCTCAGCGTGGGAGCTTCTTTTTTTAGTTTCTGTCTGTAGGCAGGGATCAACAAAATGGAGTCGTGGTCAGCTTTTCCGAAAGGAGGGCGGGGCAGGGCCTTATATGCGTCGCGGAAGTTAGAGTAACAATGATCCAAGGTTTTTCCACCCCTGGTTGCGCAATCGATATGCTGATAAAATTTAGGGAGTCTTGTTTTCAGATTAGCCTTGTTAAAATCCCCAGCTACAATGAATGCAGCCTCCGGATAAATGGATTCCAGTTTGCAAAGAGTCAAATAAAGTTCGTTCAGAGCCATCGATGTGTCTGCTTGGGGGGGGATATATACGGCTGTGATTATAATCAAAGAGAATTCTCTTGGTAGATAATGTGGTCGACATTTGATTGTGAGGAATTCTAAATCGGGTGAACAGAAGGATTTGAGTTCCTGTATGTTTCTTCCATCACACCATGTCTCGTTAGCCATAAGGCATACGCCCCCGCCCCTCTTCTTACCAGAAAAATGTTTGTTTCTGTCAGCGTGATGCGTGGAGAAACCCGCTGGCTGCACCGCCTCCGATAGCGTCTCTCCAGTGAGCCATGTTTTCGTGAAGCAAAGAACGTTACAGTCTCTGATGTCCCTCTGGAATGCTACCCTTGCTCGGATTTCATCAACCTTGTTGTCAAGAGACTGGACATTGGCGAGAAGAATGCTAGGGAGTGGTGCACGATGTGCCCGTCTCCGGAGTCTGACCAGAAGACCGCCTCGTTTCCCTCTTTTTCGGAGTCGTTTTTTTGGGTCGCCGCATGGGATCCATTCCGTTGTCCTGGTTGAAAGGCAGAACACAGGATCCGCGTCGCGAAAATCATATTCTTGGTCGTACTGATGGTGAGTTGACACTGATCCTATATTCAGTAGTTCTTCTCGACTGTATGTAATGAAACCTAAGATGACCTGGGGTACTAATGTAAGAAATAACACGTAAAAAAAAAAAAAACTGCATAGTTTCCTAGGAACGCGAAGCGAGGCGGCCATCTCTGTCGGCGCCAATGGATGCAATAGCGCTATGTGGCCAACAGATGGAGGAATTGGAACAGAATTTACATGAAGTCACTGCCATTACGGCACAATTTCCAACAGGATTTTAAAAATGTACTTAAACTTTATTTTATGGGTAATACTAGGAGGAAAATGGATGCCACCCCCTATATATATATAGGAGTAAAAGGGGTCAAAATAAGGAACGCTTCACGAATTTGCGTGTCATGTTGAGCCTTGCACCCGGTGATTGGTGAACTTGAGCCGTGCACCTGGTGAACGGCTTACCAGCTGAAAATATCGGTATGGCTTCAGGGGGGTGCTGGAGGTCCATTGCTGGGTAGTGTGCACCACCCAACAGGGGGCACCCCTGGTCATTCAGACGGTTTTTAAAAGATCTTCCCACTTAGTGCAATGAGAGATATGTTAGTCTGTGGAACTTAGTCTTTGGAACAAAAGCTGAACATAGCGCAATGAGAAAGAAATTGGACTCTCGTTTTTTTTTTTTTTTTAAGTCTCCCCCTTTTTCTCTCGCTCTCTCCCACTTTTTTCTCTCCACTCTCTCCCACTTTTTCTCTCTCCCCCTTTTGCTCTTTCTCTCTCCCTTTTTCCCTACCTTTCTTGTTTATTTCCTTTATCTCAATACAGCTACATGGCCTGGTTCAGGACATACCAAGTAAAGCCGGGGACCTCAATGGCCACTTCAAGGTCTATGTCCAACTCAGGGACACAGCAACAGCTGTAGAGCCTCCTAATCCATGTAAATATATATTCTGTAGTCATCTAAGTCAATCAAACAGTAAATCAAACAGTTTAGCAAATGACAATATAACTGTGTCATTATGTTTGTCCGTGTTTCTTAGCTGCCGAGCCATCAGATCAGGAGTTGCTGTCTATCTGCCTGGGTTTTGACCAAGGTACACTATGTTGTGGCACTTTATTGTTTATTTCTGTTGAGAAGAATATACATATGAAATGACCTTTCCCCTAATAACTATCTGTTGTTGTTAGCATTAACGGGATACATTTTAAAGTAGTAAGGTAAGTGGTAAATTGTTAAAACACCTCCTTCCTAGCTGGGCTTAGAAATCACTGTAGAATTTCTAATTGTTGCATCCATTTTGCTTGACACATAAAAATCCTTCCTCATCTTTTTGTGGAATGATGTGTTTACTGTAGCTTGTCTTGTCACCATTCCAACCTGTATTTCAGTCTGCATCACTTTGCTTGGCCTATTCCTTGCTTGTAGATGTCTACCCACTATACATCTATCGTTTGTAGCTTTTAAATGTAGATTGTGTTTAACCCAGATTCCTAACCTCTACCACTGATAACACTGATCAAAACTAAACCAAAGTGCATTGTCTGTCAACAGGCTGTTAACATGTTTTGAAGCTGAAGCTCTATTCTAATTGAATAATTTCACTTGTTTCTCTGAAATATTTTGTGAGACTAACTCCTGTGCTCCTGTAGCAGGTCCTACTGCCACCGCACCCCCTGCTGTGCTAGCTCCTACTGCCACCACACCCCCTGCTATGCTAGCTCCCACTGCCACCACAACCCCTGCTATGCTAGCTCCCACTGCCACCACAACCCCTGCTATGCTAGCTCCTACTGCCACCACACCCCCTGCTGTGCTAGCTCCCACTGCCACCACAACCCCTGCTATGCTAGCTCCTACTGCCACCACAACCCCTGCTATGCTAGCTCCTACTGCCACCACACCCCCTGCTGTGCTAGCTCCCACTGCCACCACAACCCCTGCTATGCTAGCTCCTACTGCCACCACAACCCCTGCTGTGCTAGCTCCCAAAGGAGCAGCAAGAGTGGGTCAGTCGGGCCATTTTCATAAGAGACAAGCAGCTCAAATGTGTCCTGAAAAGCCAGCTTGAGCTGTAGTACTCCCCTCCTCTGCCTCCTAACATCAGCCATAAGCCTCCAGCTTCTCCCTCCGGCCATTCTGCCTCTGGATGCCCTACCGCCTGTGGACCTTTAAGTTTGTGTGCGCCCAGCCACAGTGCGCCCAGCCACAGTGCGCCCAGCCACAGTGCACCCAGCCACAGTGCACCCAGCCACAGTGCAAGCGTCAAAATCTCACAGGCTGTGGGGTGTACAAGACAGTCCGGAGGGTGCTTGACATGGACGGCTGGTATTATATGGGGACAGAGTATTCTTACAGAGGCTGGTATTATATGGGGACAGAGTATTCTTACAGAGGCTGGTATTATATGGGGACAGAGTATTCTTACAGAGGCTGGTATTATATGGGGACAGAGTATTCTTACAGAGGCTGGTATTATATGGGGACAGAGTACCTGGAGTGCCGCCTCTGTAAGAAGCTACTAGCAGGATGGTCGCTGGAGGTCTTGAACCAGCTGGACACAAGTCATCGCTCCATGTTCCCAGCCATCTTGACTTACAGGTTAGTAATTCACACCTCTGGAAATCAAAGCTCTTGTTCACTTTGAGGAAAAACAGAGAAAAAGCCCCATTGAAATGTTAATTAGCTCTTTGCCCATTGAAATGTTAATTAGCTCTTTGAGCTCTCTGAATTTCTGACCTTCTCTTATCAGGAACTGCCCAAACAAAGCAAAGTGTTTCAACGTCACTTTCCCCAAGCCTCTCCTTCCCTTATCAAAGTGTTTCAACGTCACCCTTTCCCCAAGCCCCTCCTTCCCTTATCAAAGTGTTTCAACGTCACCCTTTCCCCAAGCCCCTCCTTCCCTTATCAAAGTGTTTCAACGTCACCCTTTCCCCAAGCCCCTCCTTCCCTTATCAAAGTGTTTCAACGTCACCCTTTCCCCAAGCCCCTCCTTCCCTTATCAAAGTGTTTCAACGTCACCCTTTCCCCAAGCCCCTCCTTCCCTTATCAAAGTGTTTCAACGTCACCCTTTCCCCAAGCACCTCCTTCCCATCAAAGTGTTTCAACGTCACCCTTTCCCCAAGCCCCTCCTTCCCTTATCAAAGTGTTTCAACGTCACCCTTTCCCCAAGCCCCTCCTTCCCTTATCAAAGTGTTTCAACGTCACCCTTTCCCCAAGCACCTCCTTCCCTTATCAAAGTGTTTCAACGTCACCCTTTCCCCAAGCCCCTCCTTCCCTTATCAAAGTGTTTCAACGTCACCCTTTCCCCAAGCCCCTCCTTCCCTTATCAAAGTGTTTCAACGTCACCCTTTCCCCAAGCCCCTCCTTCCCTTATCAAAGTGTTTCAACGTCACCCTTTCCCCAAGCCCCTCCTTCCCTTATCAAAGTGTTTCTAGAACCCCCCTCCACACACTCCTCACCCTCTTCCCCTCCTCTTTTTTGACCCAATTGTCTCTGTGTATTAGGCTGTCCTGTGACCTGAAGGTGGTCACACCTCCTCCCTTTTTGGATGTGCCCTCAGCCCAGTGGCTGCTGACTGTCCACGGCTACGACGTTCTGTTCCAGCTAGAGGACTTCAAGGCCAGAGTCACCTCCATCTTTGGGTCCATCCTGAAGATGGATTCAACCAAGAAGGTGATTGAAGATGTTTTGACCAGAAATAATACTAGTTAGTTAGAGACAATCAAATAAATACTAATTTATTAGGACTTATTTTATGACTTAATGAATGTATTGTGAAACTTTGTGTCCACTCACTGACATGACTGTGTGTTCGTCTGTCTGTGTTTGTTTGACTCCCCTCAGGTGACCAAGAAACTAGCTGGGACAGCAGCGTGGGCCACAAATGTTGTCAATGAGTACGGCCAGGTGCTCATTAAGGTCCTCACTGACAGCGAAGGAGAGGGTCTGCTCGACATGGCAGCTGGCCTCCAGCAGCGCTACAGTAGATCTGGAGTGGCACCTCCCAAGCTGCTCTCTGTCGACCGGGACTGCTGCACCCTGATGGGAAAGGGGAAGACGGCAGCCATGTTCAGCCAGTGGGATGAGCTCATCGTCCGGCTGGATGTGTGGCACCTCATCCGTCGTTTAGCTCGGGGAGTGACCACAGAGAGCTCGGGGAGTGACCACAGAGAGCCATCCTCTGTATGCTCTCTTTTTGTGGCGGCTCTCCTCCTGCATGTTGGTGTGGTGTGCAGATGATGTGGAGCGCCTGCTGGAGGCCAAGCGAGGTGAGCTCATGGAGAGCAACATCACGGGGCTCAGCAACGCAAAGGTGATGAATTGAATCAGCCTGAAGGAGATGGCTCGGCACTGTCGTGTCAGGAGACCGAGCGTCTCATCGGGAGCTCCTGAAGACCTTCAGGATGCCACAGGCGTCCGGCTCCTGGACCGTGTCCGAATGCAGGCCATCTGGCAGACCCAGAGACGACACCTGGTCTGCATTCAGGACCCCCCTGGTGTCAGCCTCTACACCAACAAGGGCAAGGACGTGACCAAGGGAGGGGTCATCCTGCCTGTGTTGAGCTGCGCTCGTGGGTCCACCTCCCTGGAGTCTTTCCACCTCCACCACTTCATTCCTTGTATTTTAAATGTAAAACTGGGTCATGTCGTTATGTCATGTTGTGTGTTAACAGCTGTGTGCATGGGAGGAGTTATTATTTCTTCTTCATGTTGTCATCATCTACATCGGCTGATGTAAAAAGGGCTTTATAAATACATTTGATTGATTGATCTACAGGAACAAGTGCGGGTGCCGAGCCAGGCCTACCTCCTTGAAGGGTTGGTTGGGTGGAATGAGGACCGTGCCGAAGCTGCACTTTCAGGCCTACCTCCTTGAAGGGTTGGTTGGGTGGAATGAGGACCGTGCTGAAGCTGCACTTTCAGGCCTACCTCCTTGAAGGGTTGGTTGGGTGGAATGAGGACCGTGCCGAAGCTGCAGCGGGGGGCAGAAGCAGACCCTGCACTGCTATGATGGTGTAGCTCAGCACGCCATCATTGAGCTGAGCCAGAAGCTCCTGGGCTGCAGTCTTGTGAAGGATCACACAAGGCCTGCAAAGTACACTGGTATGTATTTCTAAATTATACAATTATACACACACTAAAACATGTGCAGTTCTGTTTATGTACAACTCACTTTTTTTGTTTTCTCTCTAAGGGGAACTCATTGGGGTCGAGTATCTCTTCTCCCAGACCCATGGTGACCAGATTCCAACCTCGTTAAGGACCCAGATGTCCCAGACGGGACACCTGATCTATTTGAGGGAGGAGAGGATGACCCCACCATGTCCTCGCCCGACCTCGATGACCGTCTCCCACCAGTCCCTCCACCGCCCACTCAACCCAACCCATCCCAGGTACCTGTCGTCACACCCCCTGATGACACTGCACCAGCTGCCAGTCAGGACCCGGAGGATGATGTAAGTGCCTATCCACGTCCTAAACAGCTCACTCAAGTTTCTTTCCATTCATAACTATTAATGTGACTATTAATCCAACCCTTCCCCATGACTCTTCTATTTCCAGGAGAACATAGGACCTGATGGGGTTAGTGGATACCAGCACGTGGTCCTCCTGGCCACTAGTCAGCCACTGCCACCTCCACCCAGTCTGTCTTCCATCTCCCTCCCTATAACGCCAGTCTTCCAAGACCTGCCCTCGACCTCCACTCCTCTTCCCCCTCCTGCTGGTGGACCCAAGGTCTCCAGGACCACCGAATGAAGGAGGAGGAAGAAGCTGGAGCCTGGCATTAAAGTCAGAGTGCACAAGCCATATGAAGGCTATAAGTGCTCTAAATGTGGCAAGCCTAAAACTTCTGAGTTTGGACACATGGTTCTGTGAGATTCTGTGCCGCTACCTCTGGTGGCCAAACTGTGGAGGAGTGGCTGGCACTCATGAGGGCCCAGCATGGTGCTATAGCCAAGGCCAGTAAACTCTGACTGACTGGTGTGTACATTGTAAAGTAGTTTTTGTAAATATGTTCTTTGTTTTATTTACGACATTCATTGTTAATCTCTTGTACATTTAGCTCATTTAAAATCACCTTAACTTGTACAGTCGGTGTAGGGGACATTATGCTGGGTTGCTTCACACATGACATTCCCTGTGAAATAAATAAATGGAATACAAGCACTTTCTCCCTTAAATTCATTTTGATTTATTGTCATACACTCTTAAAGTTCAACAAATAAAAAGACAAGCAAATCAGTCATCATTTTCTCAGTCAAACACACAGAGTTGTAACGCACAAAAAAACAAATAATGCTGGGAAACAAAAGGACCCACCTCCACACCTGACATGTAGCCGTCCATGGTGGCCTCCAGTTCTGAACAGGCGGTTCCCCAAAGGTGATGTTGTTAGGCCATACATTTAGTTTATCTTACAAAAATAAACAATCCAAACAATAAAAAATCAATACAACTTTAAGTTAATTAAAAGAAAAGCAATTACCCCAAAAAATGAATGTGTTCGTTCAAATAACATGTAACAATCAGGGTCAGGCCCCTACACTTATGTAGCCAATCAGGGTCCGGCCCCTACACTTACGTAGCCAATCAGGGTCCGGCCCCTACACTTACGTAGCCAATCAGGGTCCGGCCCCTACACTTACGTAGCCAATCAGGGTCCGGCCCCTACACTTACGTAGCCAATCAGGGTCCGGCCCCTACACTTACGTAGCCAATCAGGGTCCGGCCCTACACTTACGTAGCCAATCAGGGTCCGGCCCCTACACTTACGTAGCCAATCAGGGTCCGGCCCCTACACTTACGTAGCCAATCAGGGTCCGGCCCCTACACTTACGTAGCCAATCAGGGTCCGGCCCCTACACTTACGTAGCCAATCAGGGTCAGGCCCCTACACTTACGTAGCCAATCAGGGTCCGGCCCCTACACTTACGTAGCCAATCAGGGTCCGGCCCCTACACTTACGTAGCCAATCAGGGTCCGGCCCCTACACTTACGTAGGCAATCAGGGTCCGGCCCCTACACTTACGTAGCCAATCAGGGTCCGGCCCCTACACTTACGTAGCCGCACTCTTGGGCCGGATGGTGCTGGCGGGCCTGGCCACAGCAACTACCCCCTCCTGGTCTCTGCGCTGAATGTAGTAGTCAATCAAGGTGGCCATCGCACTCCCAGGATAACGGGGTGTCTGCATCCTCATGCTCCTGACATATATCTGCGTGAGACACAGCAGAGGGAACGTTTCAGATGTAAAATGTTGCATAGAACACACTGAGATGAACATAGAAAACACAAAAGACGCGCAGCACACATTACTTTATCCTGTCTGCACCCAGGTCCTGCAGTGAGTCCCACTTGTACTTCCTGATGCCAACAAGGGCCTTGTCCTCCTGGCCTGGAATAAGCACAGGAACCAATTAACTATCAGAGCAAAAGAGTTCCATCTTACATACAATGAGAAGAATTAAACAAACTCACCTGGCTGGGAGGACAGGACTTTAGCTTCCTCGTGCATCCGGTTGAACCTGACCATCTCAGTGAAGGCCGGATAGGCGCACGAGTAGCGAGTTAAGGCGTCCTCACAAGGGGCCCTGACCACCAGAAGCAGTGGGGCCCTGAGCACCAGAAGCAGGGGGGCCGTCAGCGTCCACTTTTACTGCCTGGGGTGTGGCCTTGAGGACCAACTCCTGTGAGGGCGTGAAACGGAACCTTGGATTTTTCATCTTAGGAGGCAAGAAAAAAAACTATTATCATGACTGATGAGTGCAGTGACAAGTGACAGCATAACCGTATTAGATACATATAAAGGAACTTATGTTTGCTTGATAGGTCTGCTAGGAGGAGGACAGCAGTGAGGGGGGGGGGGGGTATAGGACAATATCAGTGGTGTGGAGGGGGGTGCCGGGTTAGGTTGATTATTAGCTCATATGCAGTTAAATTCAGTTTAGTTAAAATCATAGAAAGCCACGTTTGCCCCAATGACAATCATGTTGTCACATATCATACAATGCATCCAACTACATACACTTCAAACGCATGCCATCAAAAAACGAAGAAAAATAGACAATTAAACAGTATACAATTCCAAGTTTGAGTTGATATAGATGTTAGCTAAGGTTTTATAGGGTTGTCAGCAGTCAAATAAACTTTTGCGTTTTTGTAAACCTTGTTTACAGTAGCTAGCGATCTACAGATGTTGTTAAATGACACAGTTCGGGTAGCTCCTGTAGTCAAACAATTCGGTTGGCTAGACGTGTTGTCATATTTCAGCACATTTTACTAGTTGATTATTTTCATTTCTTTGCAATATATATACACACATAGGATATTATCCATTTCTGTCAGAAAAATATTTGATAGACAATGCTAACTTGCCTGCGCACAGCATGCAGCACACTATACTAGAGCTACAGTAGCTAGCGTTCTACAGACGTTGTTAAATACACAGTTCGGGTAGCCTCTGTAGTAAAAAAAATGCGGTTGGCTAGAGGTGTTAATGTCATATTTCATCACATTTATAGTCCTTGTTGTGGATTTCTTTGCAAATTAAGCGAAATTACCACAGATACTCACCGGGTAGGTATGATCAAAACAATGGCTGCCGGAAAATATTTTTTTTGTGGTCAAGTTACGTTCCAGGACTTTCGGAGAGTGATGATTGGCTGAAAAACATTTGAAACAAGCTAGACTTTTCATTGGTGGGTTTTTGCTTTCTTTCTCCAATTTGAAACAAGCTAAAGCTCTGATTGGAGGAGAGGACTAAATGGGTATTTGAAACATTTGAAACAGAGAAGAATGCGATGCAAATATTGCCCAAGGATATTGCCCATTCTTCTCTGTCGAAGGAGGAGGGGAAATGGGGGGTTTTGCTGGGTGAGAGGAGGAGTTGGCAGGGATGTGTCAACAATGCATATTAAGTAGCCATGTGCTTTGAGCACCAGGTCTAATATTTTTTTCCCATTATATCCCCCTCCTATAATTCCCTCCCCATCCCCTATATTTTTCCCACTATTTTCCCCCCACATTCCCCCTGATTTCTCTCCCTAATTTCCCTCCTTATATTTCCCTACCCCTATTCTCCCCTGGCATATTTCCCTCCCTCTCCCCTATATTTTCCCCTCCCATATTTCATTTCCCTACCCCTATTTTCCCCTCCTATTTTCCTCCCCTATTCTCTTTCTACCTCCCTATTGTCCCCTCACATCCCCTATTTTCCTCCTCCCTATTTCCCTCTCTCATATTTCACTTCCCTACCCCTCCCCCTCCCCTGTATTTTTGCCACTATTTACCCCTCCCATATTTCACTTCCCTTCCCCTCCCCTATATTTTTCCCTCCCATTTCACTATTTTACCCTCACCTATTTCCCTTTTCTTCCCCTATATTTTCCCCACTATTTACACCTCCCATTTGACACTTCCCTACACCTATTTACCTCCTCCCCTACTTTCCCCTATTTCCCGACACTTTCCCCCCACCCCTATATTTCTTCCACTATTTACCCCTCCCATATTTCCCTTTCCCTCCCTATGTTTTTCCAACTTTTATCCCCTCCCTTCAGATCCCTCCTATTTCCCTCCTTATTTTCTCCTGTCCTAATTTTCCCCCTCCCCTTATTTCTCCCTATTTTCCCCCTTTTTCCATCCACTTTTCCCCTCCCAAAATTCCTTTCCCTCCCCTATTTCCCTTCCACTCCCTCCCCTATTTCGACTCCCTTATTTTCCCCTCCCATATTTTCCTGTTCCCCATTTCCCCCTCTATTTTTCCCACTATTTTCCCCACCCCTATATTTCCCTTATTTGCCCCCTCCCTATTTTCCTTCTCCCCTAATTTTCCCCTACTTTCCCCATCTTTTTCTCTCTCCCCATTTTTGTCTTCTATCCCTCCCTCTCCACTTTTCTCTCTGCCCTTTTCTCTCTCTCTCCCCCTCAATCCCCTTCCTCTCGCTCTCTCCCACTTTTTCTCTCTCCCCTTTTCTCTCTCCCCTCTCTCCCACTTTTTTATCTCTCTCCCCTTTTCTCTCTCCCCTTTCACTCTTTCTCTCTGAGTTGTATCCCCTCTTCTCTCTAGTCTGAGTTGTGTCTCCTCTTCCCTCTAGTCTGAGTTGTATCCCCTCTTCCCTCTAGTCTGAGTTGTATCCCCTCTTCCCTCTAGTCTGAGTTGTATCCCCTCTTCCCTCTAGTCTGAGATGTATATTGAGCCTTTACCACCCGTGATACCATAGTAGCGGTCAACCAACTGTTTCTAGGATATTGATTTAAATATTAAAAGATGTCTCCCTCCTCCTTCCCCCTTCATCTCCATCAACTCCACTCTTGATGGCAGAGGAGAGAGAGACCTAGAGAGAGAGACCTAGAAAGAGAGACCTATAGAGAAACAGAGAGCGAGAGAAATCTAGAGAGAGAGACATGGAGAGACAGAGAGACCTAGAGAGAGACCTAGAGAGCGAAACAGAGAGAGAGAGATCTAGGGGACAGAGAGAGAGAGACCTAGATAGAAAGAGAGACCTAGAGAGAGAGAGAGAGAGACCAAGAGAGAGAGAGAGAGAAAAAAAATATAGAAAGAGAAAAAGGGAGAGAGCAAGCAGAGAAAAGGAAGTGCAGAAGAGAGAGAGCCAGAAACACTGGTTGCATTTCTACATCTAAGTACTGCATATACCACATGATACCACATTGATACACTCAAGTTAACCTTAAATGAGTCCCCCTCTCCCTCCATCTCTTATGATGTACTCACCTTCCGTTCTCTCCAGTCCAAACACCCGATATCGGGGAAGTTTTAGACAAGAAAAACTAAGAAATATAAACGTTTAGAGTCCAAAGCTCTGACGATAGCTTCTGGTGTTCTTGTATGTAAAACCAATTGCATTTGGTTGTTGAATTAACAGCCTCTGCTCGCTCGCCTCTCGGTGTGCGGTCATTCGCCCTTCAGCAGACCGTTTTCTCCCCATGGCAGTTAGAAATGCAACGGACCCGGACCCGTGCTCCCGGTATCACAAACAATGCAGATGGTGAGCTGCGCGCCATAGACACAGCTGGACACAGAGACAGAGAGACAAAGAGACAGAGAGACACAAAGAGAGAAATAAATCATCTGATTTTTGCCGAATGGAATATCTTCTCTCCTGATAAAATCACGATTTGTGAAGACGTTTTCACTCAAGATAAATATTTTTAAAAGGACAAAGTTATTTGTGTCCTCTTCACACAACTGACACATTCAAAGCGGCATGTGTGACCCTACTGTGCCTTTGGCCAGCCCAGCAGCGCTGCGTGATTCTCAGAGGCGTGCGTGTCCTGTTTGTTCAAAACATTATGAACACCTACTCTTTCCATGCCATAGCCTGGCCAGGTGAATGTTGGGGCTGCAAAGTAGCCTGGTTAGAGCGTTGGACTAGTAACCTGAAGGTTGCAAGTTCAAACCCCCGAGCTGACAAGGTACAAATCTGTCGTTCTGCCACTGAACAGGCAGTTAACCCACTGTTCCTAGGCCGTCATTGAAAATAAGAATTTGTTCTTAACTGACTTGCCTCGTTAAATAAAGGTTAAAAAAATGCTCCCTTAAAAAATACTCTACTTCAGTGTAGATGAAGGGGAGGAGACAGGTTGAATAAGGATGTTTAAGTCTTGAGTAAATTGAGACATGGACTGTGTATGTGTGCCATTCAGAGGGTGAATGGGCAAGACAAAATATTTAAGTGCCTTTGAACAGGGTATGGTAGTAGGTGCCAGGCGCACCGGTTTGAATGTGTCAAGCACTGCAACGCTGCTGGATTTGTCACGCTCAACAGTTTCCCGTGTGTATTGTGCATGGCCCTCCACACAAATGACATCCAGACAACTTGACACGACTGTCAAGTTTGTGTATATTCCATATGTTAACCAATACTTGAGAAGCGAATACAGTTGATTGACTTCATAACAAGAAGACTGTGAAAACTGTCTACACGGGTGTGTGTGACGCGTCTCTTCCTCCATTCAGATCCTATCGTGTTGACGATCGCTAGCTACGGTTTTTAACACTTTCCCCGCCTAGTCAGGTTGGCCTAATGTTGCATTTCTTGCCTTTTTAAAATTATTTATGGGGGGCATTTCATCAGTACATTGCATTTATGGAAAGCATGCATGCAAAGTTATGTAGCATTTGATGCATGTCAGATCCACATGGGTAAATTGTAAGATTCAAATAATACATAATTGCCATTATTGTAAAGTAATCTTGCATAATTTAAAAAGGGATTGAAAACCTAGATAACAATGCAATACATTACAGACACATATGCATGTGTGGATTGAAATGCAAGGGAAATATCATGATTTTCACATCATTAAACGAACACATGATAGATGTATTATATGATCAACACTGTTTCATTGGAGCCTGGTTGTAAAGTCTCTGTAATGTTACAAGGAGTTACAAGGAGTGGAATGTTCGCTAAACAGACTACAGCCCAGACTAGTTCCATTCATTACATACGCACGATTTTCATAGCTTTGGGTGTCCAAAAGATAATGAGTTCACAACTTTCTCCAAATGCAGATAAATGCTGGCTTCTAGCTAACATCAAGTAAATTAGGTACCAGTGTTGTGCCGAAAATCCCCCTGCCAGAATACACCCCCGCCTTCTAATTTCCTTCATTTTGTGGCTTGAGTCAAATACTTTCGGTGACACACATCAGAGTCAAATAGTTTCTATAGAACAAACTTCATGCCAGAAAAGGCAACCGAAATGAATAATTAATGTATGTGTGTTATATTAAACATAGAGGAAGGAGTAAAATGTTGGCAAAGCAATAAACATTTCAGGACGACTGTCTGAATTATTATCCTTACACTTTCAAAAATACTAGTTGAATAAGACACGAGAGAGATGATGAATTATGGCAAAGAGATTTATTTATAGACTAATACAACAATCAGTAGCGGATTTAGGTACAGGCGACATGGGCGGACGCCCAGGGGCATCTTGCCCGGGGCAACACGGGCGCTGAAGGAGGGGGGGTTCCGCCCAGAGCGCCATACAAGCTAGAACCGCCACATACACTTGAAACAAATAGCCAAACTGAAAACTGCAGACAAAAATGCTTTCTGCTACTAAGATCAGTGAAATGTAGGCTAAACTGACAGAGTGAAGAGCAGAAATGTCAGCTAGCAAGCAAGTCACAGTAACGAAGAACGCGAAGGGGGGATTCTGGGGGAGATTTTCGACACAACACCTGTGCAGAAGCAAAGGCTACGTAGCCGCTCTTTACAATGCACATGTAAGCAAATGTCCCAAAAAAGACAACCGAAAATTAGATCGTCATTGATTTAGTGTTGCGCTACTGTTTTTAGGAATATATATTAGTGTGAATGGGGATAATGTTTGATTGCAACTTTGCAAGGTTTGCCCAGCCACCGTTACCTTTGCGGGTCTCTCAGGTGCAGACAGCGTGAGTTTTCAGACAGGAATTCAGCACTTTTGTCTTTTATCAGGCTAATATAGTTGTGTATGGCAGTCCAGACGGCAGCATCAAGCTTGGCTTTGTATTTGTATCCATTCCATGCAGGTATGTTCTGAAATGTGACGATTTGATATGTAATGTTTAATGTGCTAATTAGTTAGCCGTTGTTAATTTTGTTACTTGTCTGGACATGTCAAAATGGCGTTGTTGCCTCATTAGTATACCTCAGGTACAATAGTACACTAAGAAATATTTAGCATTTATTAGCTAATTATTTCTGTACAACATTTATAAAATGAAATGAGTATTTTGAAAATATGAACATGTACAATGCATTTTTAGTTGTTGACGTGAGTTAGCTCAGCGCGTGATGAAGAGAGGCTAATATAGTTGTGTTTGGGAGTCCAGACAGCAGCACCAACCTTTGTCTTGTATTTGTATCCCTTCAGTCACTAAAAGAGAGACAACCAGCAGAATTGTGTCCAGAGACTTGTCTTCCACCTACACATCACCAGAACACAACGCAGAAAGGTACAGTACTGTACAGTGCCTTTAACACGTGCATGATAGGGAGATGAGGCCAGAGGTTGCATTGCATTACAACTTCTCTCTTGTCCCCTCTCTTTTCTCTCTTCCCTCTAACCTCTTTCTCTCTCTCTCCCTCCCTCCCATTTTCTCTGTTCCTCTTTTTCTCTCCCTCTTTCTTTTTCTCTTCTCTTCATTCCACTCCATTCTTTCTCTTTTCTCTTCTCTCTTTACTCTCACTTTTCTCTCTCTCCTTTCTCTCTCATTTCTCTCCCCTTTCTTTCTCTCTCCCCCCTTTCTTTCTCTTTCTCTCCTCTTTCTCTCTCTCTCTCTTCTTTCACTCTCTTCTTTCTCTTTCTTTCTCTCCTCTTTCTTTCTCTCTCTCCACTTTCTCTCTTCCATGTCTTTCTCTCTCCCCTTTCTTTCTCTCTCCTCTTTCTCTCCCTCTCTTCTTTCTCTTTCTCCTTTCTCTCTCTCTCATTTTTCTCTCTCTTCTTTCTCTCTCTCTCATTTTTCTCTCTCTTCTTTCTCTCTCTCTCATTTTTATCTCTCTCTCTCTCTCTCTCTCTCTCTCTCTCCTTTCTCGCTTCTTTTTCTCTCCTTTCTCTCAAATTCATTTTTTTCCTAATTCAAGCTGCTTTATTGGTATGAAAAAACATTGTGTCACTTTTGCCAAAGCAACAATGTATACAATATACATTGTAATACAATTATAAAAAGATAACAAATAGTAATATAAAATGGTGGCAAATGATAATACAACATGAAATACAAAAATAACAAGGTAAGTCAGTAGTAGAAATATAATAAATAAAAATGGAAAATGAAACTAAAACTAACTTATAACTAAATAACTAATCTTCACCATTACATCAGTACTACAACTACCATCATCATTACTACTACTACTACTACCACCATCATTACCATCATCATTACCACTACTACTACTACTACTACTACTATTATTACTACTACTCATACCACCATCATCACTAAACTGCTATCATTACCCTACTACCCTACTACTACCACCACCACCATCACTACTACTACCACCACCACCATCACTACTACTACTACTACAACCACCACCACCATCACTACTACTACTACTACTACCATCATCACTAAACTGCTATCATTACCATCACCCTACTACTACTACTACCACCACCATTACTACTACTACTACTCATACCACCATCATCACTAAACTGCTATCATTACCCTACTACCCTACTACTACCACCACCACCATTACTACTACTACAACCACCACCACCATCACTACTACTACTACTACTACTACCACCACCACCATTACTACTACTACTACAACCACCACCACCATCACTACTACTACTACTACTACTACTACTACCATCATCACTAAACTGCTATCATTACCATCACCCTACTACTACTACTACCACCACCATTACTACTACTACTACTCATACCACCATCATCACTAAACTGCTATCATTACCCTACTACCCTACTACTACCACCACCACCATTACTACTACTACTACAACCACCATCACTACTACTACTACCACCACCATCATTACCATCATCATTACTACTACTACCACCATCATTACCATCATCACTACTACTACTACCACCATCATTACTACTACTACTACCACCATCATTACTACTACTACTACCATCATTACTACTACTACTACTACCACCACTACTACTATTACTATTATTACTACTACTCATACCACCATCATCACTAAACTGCTATCATTACCCTACTACCCTACTACTACCACCACCACCATTACTACTACTACTACTACCACCATCACTACTACTACTACTACTACTACCATCATCACTAAACTGCTATCATTACCATCACCCTACTACTACTACTACCACCACCATTACTACTACTACTACTCATACCACCATCATCACTAAACTGCCATCATTACCACTACTACTACCTCCATCATCATTACTACTACCACTACTACTACCACCATCATTACTACTACTACTACTACTACCACCATCATTACTACCACCACCACCATCATTACTACTACTACTACCATCATTACTACTACTACTACCACCACCATCATTACCACTACTACTACTACCACCATCATCATTACCACTACTACTACCACCACCAGCAAGAGCAACATCATTGATATATACAGAGAAAAGAGTCGGCCCAAGAATTGAACCCTGTGGCACCCCCATAGAGACTGCCAGAGGACCGGACAACATGCCCTCCGATTTGAGCATAGCAGTGTGAACAGACAACACAGAGTTACACATGGACTAACGAACGAATTGCAAAAATCGCTGAAGTTGGAGACTTATCTCCCTCACCAACTTTAAACATCTGCTATCTGAGCAGCTAACCGATCGCTGCAGCTGTACATAGTCCATCGGTTAATAGCCCACCCAATTTACATACATCATCCCCATACTGTTTTTATTTATTTACTTTTCTGCTCTTTTGCACACCAGTATCTCTACCTGCACATGACCATCTAGATCATTTATCACTCCAGTGTTAATCTGCAAAATTGTAATTATTCACCTACCTCCTCATGCCTTTTGCACACAATGTATATAGACTATTTTTTTTTATTTTTATACTGTGTTATTGACTTGTTAATTGTTTAGTCCATGTGTAACTCTGTGTTGTCTGTTCACACTGCTATGCTTTATCTTGGCCAGGTCGCAGTTGTAAATGAGAACTTGTTCTCAACTAGCCTACCTGGTTAAATAAAGGTGAAATAAAATAAAAAATAAAATAAACAGTCAGCCAATCCAATGACATCCCCCTTCTCTCTCTTTCTCTCCCTATTTTTCTCTTTCTCCTCTCCCTTTTCTCCCATCATTCTCCCCCTTTTTCTCACTCACTCCCCTTTTTCTTTCCCTCCCTTTGTCTCTCACTCTCCCTTTCTCTTTTTGTCTCCCCATTTTCTCTCCCTCCTCTTTTCTCATTCTCCCTCTCCCCCTTCTGTCTCTTTCTCCCCCCACCACCAGTTTTAAAAACTCTTATTGAACCACACTGGCAATGTGTCAACCCCTTAAAAGACTTAGATGCACTATTGTAAAGTGGCTGTTCCACTGGATGTCATAAGGTGAAAGCACCAATTTGTAAGTCGCTCTGGATAAGAGCGTCTGCTAAATGACTTAAATGTAAATGTAAATCTAAAGTTGAAACAGTCACCTTCCAACCACAGCCAGGCCACATATGAATCTCTAGTTCTCTGTCGCTCTCTTTACCATTTCCCTCTCTGCTGTTTCTCTCGTTCTAGTTCTCTCTCCTCTCTGTTACTACTCTTCTGTGTTGCTCTGTTCTGCTTCTCTCGCTACTAAATGGGGAGTTGGTTATAAGTATCTTTGGCCGGGCCATGTTGCAGAGAGCGGGGGAAGGGTGGGGAACAAAGACCAGGGGAAGAGCAACTACAACCAGCAGGGGGGGGAGTCCAAAAGCTTATTACACTACATTTTAGTCTAGAATCATTCCTTATAATAATCAATTAAATGTCTCTACATCTATAACTAAAGTCAAAATGTCACAAAACAGCAGTTTTTGCATTTGATCAGTGATCACTTTCTTTCTTACCAAATAGCACATTTTCACGTAAGGTACACGATTTTAAAACCCCCATGTTAGGGTATTTTTGACGTAGGCTTCACAACATTTCCTGCTACGTTTATGCGTGAGGACCTTTAGTGAATGCAGCCCCAGAGCGTGTCGGGTTTCAGTGAGTGGGTGGGGTTTTGTGCGAGGGCTTTTGTTACGTCATTATGTTCTACCCTATCAACGTCCTAGACGGGACAGTGTACTCGCATATCACCCAGCATACGTTGCAACTCTGAAGCAGAGGTTAGAAGATTACAACACACAAGGTAGCCATTATTATCCCTACCAGTTTCATGTCTATACAATATCCTGTGGGAACCTTCTATGGGTGGTTTTTGAGCCTCTGAAGGTCTGTTTGACCGCAACCAGGATCCGAAACGTCAGGAGGGTTGTGCTCTATATATGAGGGCCTCTCCTATGTCTGTATTGTGCTCGCTTCGGCAGCACATATACTAAAATTGGAACGATACAGAGAAGATTAGCATGGCCCCTGCGCAAGGATGACACGCAAATTCGTGAAGCGTTCCTTATTTTGACCCCTTTTACCCCTATATATAAGGGGGGACATCCATCTTCCTCCTAGTATTACCATAAGAATTTTTTTTTAAATCACATTGGAAATTGTGCCATAATGGCAGTGACTTCATGTTAATTTTGTTCCAATACCTCCATCTGGTGGCCACATAGTGCTATTGCATCCATTGGTGTCATCACTAACAGTGATAATTTCCCAAGATGGCATAGCAGTGAAGACGTGTTTTGTTCGTGTCTCGAATGTGATACGGTATCGCTATTATTTTTAATTTTAGAACACATTCAATAACCTCCAGAAGCTAACCAGATTTGTGTCAAATCGGAGGGCATGTTGTCCGGTCCTCTGGCAGTCTCTATGGGGGTGCCACAGGGTTCAATTCTTGGGCCGACTCTTTTCTCTGTATATATCAATGATGTTGCTCTTGCTGCGGGTGATTCCCTAATCCACCTCTACGCAGACGACACCATTCTGTATACTTCTGGCCCTTCCTTGGACACTGTGCTATCTAACCTCCAAACGAGCTTCAATGCCATACAACACTCCTTCCGTGGCCTCCAACTGCCCTTAAACGCTAGTAAAACCAAATGCATGCCTTTCAACCGTTCGCTGCCTGCACCCGCACGCCCGACTAGCATTACCACCCTGGATGGTTAGAACCTAGAATATGTGGACATCTATAAGTACCTAGGTGTCTGGCTAGACTGTAAACTCTCCTTCCAGACTCATATCAAACATCTCCAATCTAAAATCAAATCTAGAGTCAGCTTTCTATTCCGCAACAAAGCCTCCTTCACTCACGCCGCCAAACTTACCCTAGTAAAACTGACTATCCTACCGATCCTTGACTTGATGATGTCATCTACAAAATAGCTTCCAATACTCTACTCAGCAAACTGGATGCAGTTTATCACAGTGCCATCCGTTTTGTTACTAAAGCACCTTATACCACCCACCACTGCGACTTGTATGCTCTAGTCGGCTGGCCCTCGCTACATATTCGTCGCCAGACCCACTGGCTCCAGGTCATCTACAAGTCCATGCTAGGTAAAGCTCCGCCTTATCTCAGTTCACTGGTCACGATGGCAACACCCACCTGTAGCACGCTCTCCAGCAGGTGTATCTCACTGATCATCCCTAAAGCCAACACCTCATTTGGCCGCCTTTCCTTCCAGTTCTCTGCTGCCTGTGACTGGAACGAATTGCAAAAATCGCTGAAGTTGGAGACTTTTATCTCCCTCACCAACTTTAAACATCTGCTATCTGAGCAGCTAACCGATCGCTGCAGCTGTACATAGTCCATTGGTAATAGCCCACCCAATTTACATACATCATCCCAATACTGTTTTTATTTATTTACTTTTCTGCACTTTTGCACACCAGTATCTCTACCTGCACATGACCATCTAGATCATTTATCACTCCAGTGTTAATCTGCAAAATTGTAATTATTCACCTACCTCCTCATGCCTTTTGCACACAATGTATATAGACTATTTTTTATACTGTGTTATTGACTTGTTAATTGTTTAGTCCATGTGTAACTCTGTGTTGTCTGTTCACACTGCTATGCTTTATCTTGGCCAGGTCGCAGTTGTAAATGAGAACTTGTTCTCAACTAGCCTACCTGGTTAAATAAAGGTGAAATAAAAAATAAAAAGTCAGCCAATCCAATGACACCCCCCTTCTATCTCTTTCTCCTCTCCCTTTTCTCTCATCATTCTCCCCCTTTTTCTCACTCACTCCCCTTTTTCTTTCCCTCCCTTTGTCTCTCACTCTCCCTTTCTTTCTCTTTTTGTCTCCCCATTTTCTCTCCCGCCTCTTTTCTCATTCTCCCTCTCCCCCTTCTGTCTCTCTCTCCCCCCACCACCAGTTTTAAAAACTCTTATTGAACCACACTGGCAATGTGTCAACATGAAAGTTGAAACAGTCACCTTCCAACCACAGCCAGGCCACATATGAATCTCTAGTTCTCTGTCGCTCTCTTTACCATTTCCCTCTCTGCTGTTTCTCTCGTTCTAGTTCTCTCTCCTCTCTGTTACTACTCTTCTGTGTTGCTCTGTTCTGCTTCTCTCGCTACTAAATGGGGAGTTGGTTATAAGTATCTTTGGCCGGGCCATGTTGCAGAGAGCGGGGG
This sequence comes from Oncorhynchus nerka, assembly GCF_034236695.1. NCBI lineage: Eukaryota > Metazoa > Chordata > Actinopteri > Salmoniformes > Salmonidae > Oncorhynchus > Oncorhynchus nerka. The sequence continues at coordinate 19,912,495 of NC_088410.1, read as the reverse complement.
AAGGGTGGGGAACAAAGACCAGGGAAAGAGCAACTAAAACCAGCAGGGGGGGAACAAAGACCAGGGGAAGAGCAACTAAAACCAGCAGGGGGAGGAGTCCAAACGCTTATTACACTACATTTTAGTCTAGAATCATTCCTTATAATAATCAATTAAATGTCTCTACATCTATAACTAAAGTCAAAATGTCACAAAACAGCAGTTTTTGCATTTGATCAGTGATCACTTTCTTTCTTACCAAATAGCACATTTTCACGTAAGGTACACGATTTTAAAATCCCCATGTTAGGGTATTTTTGACGTAGGCTTCACAACATTTCCTGCTACGTTTATGCGTGAGGACCTTTAGTGAATGCAGCCCCAGAGCGTGTCGGGTTTCAGTGAGTGGGTGGGGTTTTGTGCGAGGGCTTTTGTTACGTCATTATGTTCTACCCTATCAACGTCCTAGACGGGACAGTGTACTCGCATATCACCCAGCATACGTTGCAACTCTGAAGCAGAGGTTAGAAGATTACAACACACAAGGTAGCCATTATTATCCCTACCAGTTTCATGTCTATACAATATCCTGTGGGAACCTCCTATGGGTAGTTTTTGAGCCTCTGAAGGTCTGTTTGACCGCAACCAGGATCCGAAACGTCAGGAGGGTTGTGCTCTATATATGAGGGCCTCTCCTATGTCTGTATTGTGCTCGCTTCGGCAGCACATATACTAAAATTGGAACGATACAGAGAAGATTAGCATGGCCCCTTGGGCAAAGATATTGCCCATTCTTCTCTGTGGAAGGAGTTGGCAGGGATGTATCAACAATGCATATTAAGTAGCCATGTGCTTTGAGCACCAGGTCTAAACAGGAAGACAGACACAGAAGCCCAGTCTAGGAGTTTTAATGATGAACCAGAGTATACATTGGGAAACATGATGAAATGCAAGATAATTATTGCAATGTAAATCCAATAAACATTAAATAAATGTAAGCAATCTCTATAGTGAAATGTGGACAGAAATGTTTGCAAAAGGTAAGCTAGTCT